>NC_052616.1:12583342-12673955 GCF_016545825.1 Eucalyptus grandis | reverse complement strand
GATCTCGTCGTGTGAAATCAATTTCAGCAGCTGAACATCACTGTTTTTGCTACTGAGGGTGGAGAAGTGTTCACCTGGGGATCTAAAAGAGGTGAAATTCATTTGGTTTCTGAATTGTAAAATATGGGTTTTGACCCGGTCAAAAAGAAAAGAAAAGAAAAGAAAAGAAAAAGGTAGAAACTTCAGGAGAGAGAGAGGAATCGAGAGTTTTCGGGAGAAGGAAAAGAGAAGAGAGAGAGAGAGAGGAGAGACAGAGAGAGAGGAAGAAAAGACAAAAAAAAAAAAAGGAAAAGAAAAGAAAAAGGAGGAGATAAAACGGAAAGAGAGAAGGAAAGAAGGGGAGAGAGGGACGGCAGAGAGCTCGAACACAGAGAAGAAGAAAGAGAGAAAGAAGAAGAAGAAGAAGAAGAAGAAGAAGAAAAAAGGGTTTTGTGTGTTCTCGTCATGGGAGCCTCGCCAAGCCACATTAACTACGTAACGCAGCACCCGGTAAGCGCTCGTGCTCCCCCTTCGTTCAATCGGAGTAATTTCGGACGTAAGGCTTGAAATTCGGAATTTTGGGAGAATCGAGCGGCGAAGTATGATTTTGAGTCGTTAAGCTGCATATTTTTATAGCAATGGTACTTTGGGATGTTGTGAAGCTATAGCATCTTACGGATCGTGATTTGAGCTTGCGGTTTGTCCGGAACGGAATTTTGAAGTTGGGGGCGCATTCTGGTACTGTAGCGAACAGTAAGCTTCGAGCTTGTTTTTTTGTTGTTTTCGGTACTGTTTTGGGGTGGCTGAGTTGGAGTTGTTGTTGTACGTTAAGAGAGCTTTCTAAAGACTATAAGACGGCTTGAAACGGAATTTTGTGGAGAAAGTTATGGCACGACAAAGTTGGCGCATGGGCTGCGCCTAGCGAGAAATTGATGGGTTTTTGATAAATGCGAGCTTTCGTGGCGCATAGGTGTCATTTTATTGATAAATAGGCTTAGTATAGACGAGTCGTTATGTGAATATCCTTTTTTACTCGGCCTTTTGATAATGTTTTTCCATTAATTATTAGGGATCCGAGTGCGTTGGTTCGAGTGAGCGTCGTAGTTGATTTTCGACTATACCAGGTGAGTGGTGCTATCTTTTCTAAGAATTTACAAGCTCATGTCTTCAAAATGATAAATGATTGATTTTTATGAGTTATGAATAAGCATATTTATTGCATAAAATCTGGATCGGGTATTTACTGCGTTTTGATATTTAAGAATAGCGTGACAACTTTTTGGTGGAAATATATATTCTGTTTGATGAACGGAGTTGAGAAATATTACATATTTTGAATTTGTGAAACCTTTTTACGAAGATCTCGGATTTAAGATGGTTTATGGAAGGCTATATGAATATCGATTTGTGATGAGCTTTTTGAAATGTATTTGATTTGAAATTGATTTATGAGACGGTGCTTTGAAATTATTTGAAAATGTTTTATGAAAAGTATTTCTGGCGGATAAGTTGAGTTGCGAATCTTTTGGGGATATATGAAATGATTTATGGATTTGGTTTGAGAATTATGGATTGTGTTGTTTTTGATTGATGTGGATGCTCAATATCGCTGTGAGCCCAATGAGGCTTGTGGGTATGCGCATACTATTCTAGGATATTCTTGTGGGCTGAACCACCGGCTAATAATAGGTGGAGACCTTGCCAAGGGGGAATCTTGGTCGCCTCGTCACCAAGCGTTGTATCGTGACCATGGTTTGATATTGAGCAACGGATTGGTCAATGGAGTGGACCATTGACATGTGATACGAGATGGGTCGATGGAATGGACATCGACGTGTAATTTGAGATTAGTCGATGGAATGGACCATCGACGTGTAATTTGAGATTAGTCGTTGGATGGACCATCGACGTATAATTTCATTTGGTTATCAATGTGTGGTTTGATGAGATTAATCAATGGAATAGACCATTGATGCATGTTTTATGAGATTAACCAATGGGTTAGACCATTGGCATTTGCCTATTATTATCTTGAATATTTTTGCTTTGAACATATTGTGTTAAAGTAAGAAATGTTATATTTTGGCCCTGAAGGTTTGTTATATTTCTGGGTTTGGTGTGGTATGAGATTAACCAATGGAATGGACCATTGGCGTGTGAATTAATGAGATTGATCAGTGGATTAGACCATTGATGTTTATTTCGATGTTATTATGAAATGATTATTTTTGCTATAAATATAGCTATGTTGAAGCGTATGAAACTTATTCTTATTACTTTATGTTTGTTATATCCTAGATTTGGGTTAAAAGAGTTGCGGTTTGATTTTATAAATATGCATAGTGGGTGCTCGATCCGCTTAGAAGAGATGCACTACTCACTGAGCCGTGGTTGCTCACCCCTCTATTTTACAATATTTTTCAGGTCTCTCGATTAACGATGAGTAGGTACGAGAGCGATATGGATGTGGGGACTTTTAAGAGATGGATTTTGGGAGCTTTGAGGCTGCGTCCTTTGAGTGGAAGGACGGTCGTGTCACCCCCCATTCTTGTTGGTTTTGGGGTGTGACATCTTGTGGTATCAGAGCCTAGGTTGTGATCTTTTGGGTGTAAATTTTATGGGACGTGGTGAGGGTGTGTTAGTTTTAGCGCGTTAGTCTTTGTTATGTATTAGGATGTAGGTCTTTTCTTTTTGGGGTTGAAACTCGTGCAGCAATGTTTAAAGGTGCGGAGCACCCTGTGGATACTATGAAGATCTGTGACTTGAAGGGTCATAGTGTAGAGATTGAGTAAAGCCTTGATGTGTCAAGAGTGATAAAGGAGGATGTTATCGGGGCAAAAGTGTTGGGTTTAAGGATAAGAAATGTTGGGTTACAAGTTTTCAATCGAGAGAGAGAGCGACTCATGGTACCGTACTTTGTTTGTTGGACGATCAATCTTTGAGTGTGCATATAATAGAAGAGTTGGTGGTGAAAATTTCAAATCGGGATCGTATATAATCCGGATCCCTGAAGATAGCACTTGCAAGCTAACTTTTTTGAAACTCCCCAGACAATTCTACATATATACAAATAATGAAGTTGCATAATAGATTTGTGTCCCGGGTACAATGGCATGGCTATCGAAAATGAAGCAACCAAAGATTCGGAAAACAATGAAACTGCTATATCAAGGAGTCTTGAGGTGGCAGCTGCAATGGCAAAGAACCCTGCTGTGAATGAGAATGAACAGGATTCCAACAAGAGTAAAAGAGATGAAAAAGAGAACTCTATTCCATTCCTCAAGCTATTCTCATTTGCAGATTCTACTGATATGCTATTGATAGTTGTTTGGGTTGATAGGAACAGTGGGGAATGGCTTTTCTCTACCACTTATGATCACCTTGTTTGAACAACTGATCAATACGTTCGGCTAAAGCTAGGCTAATAATGATATTGTTGCTCTTGTGTCTAAGATTAAACCTTTGCAAATATGGACTTTATGGATTGTTACAGAGAAACTCATTTCTTGAAAAGGAAGTTCTTATGTTGAGATTGTGAAATCTTCAGATTCCTCTTAAGTTTATCTGGTGCTTAGGTATGGTGCGGCAGCATTTTTAGGTGTCTTGCTAGATGGTCACTGGCAAGCAACCGGCTGCAAGAATAAGGGGTCTTTATTTGCAAATTATATTGAGACAAGATGTTGCATTCTTTGACAAATAGACTAATACCGAAGAGTTGGCCAGGAGAATGTTGGGCAACACAGTTCTCATCTCGGACGCTTGGGTGGAAACATGGGAAAGTTCATATAGCTCAGGTTGACATTTGTTGGGAGCTTTGTGATGGCATTTATCAAGGGATGGCTATTGACTCGGGTTATACTTTTCATGATTCCTCTGGTAGTACTGTGACTAGAGTCATGTCCCTCGTCATGTCAAGATGGTATTCCACGGGCAAAGGCTTATGTAAAGGCAGCAAATTTTGTTGAACAAACAAGTGGTTTAACTAAGACGGTTACATCATTTACCAGAGAGAAATGAGCAATCGCAAATTATAGCAAATTCCTTGTGAATGCATACAAACGAAGTGTCCACCGAAGCCTACTAAATCTTGGAGAAGTCATGCTCATCATTTTTAGTGTTTTTGCTTTGGCAATATGGTACAACACGAAGTTGATGTTAGACAAGAGATATAACAAGAACGCAGTGACTGATGTGATCATGGCAACATTGATTGGTTCCATGTCTCTTAGGTAGGCTTCTTCATACATTAGTGCATTTGCTATTGGTTGAACTGCTGTATAGAAGATGTTCGAGACCATCCGTAGGAAGTCGGAAATCGATTCTTTTGACTCTAAGGGAAAGAAACTAGATGAATTCAATGAGATATTGAGTTGGCGGATGTTTGTTTCAGCTACGCAGCTAGGCCCAATGAGCAAACATTCAATGGGTTCTCTCTTGGCATCCCGAGTGGTACAACTACCACTCTAGTGGGACAAAGCGGAAGTAGGACGTCTAGTGATTAGTTTGTTAGAGAGATTCTACGATCCCCAAGCCGGTGAAGTACTTATCAATTGTACTAACTTTAAAGAGTTTCAGCTTAAAAGGATCAAGAGCAAACTCGGGCTTGTTAATTAGAAGCCTGTGTTATTCATGTGTAGCATCAAGGCCAATATTGTATATGGAAAGGGAGGCACCATATTTGAGATCAAAGCTACTGTAGAACTTGCAAATGGCATGCCTACAGATAAGGTCAGTTGCTACCCTGTCATGGATTTTCTTTGTAAGGAGAAGGAATAAAGAAGTGAGGGAGATGCTGCAGAAAATGGTAAGAGCGGTAAATTATTACCAAACCAAGATTACTTATGATCATTTGGTCAATGTGCTTGCCAAGCATGGTCATGGAGATGAGGCTCTTGAATTTTGAGGGAAGCAAAACAGAGAGGTTTCCAATTGGCAAAGTGGAACATAGTGCCATAGTTCATTCATTTTGTAAGGAGGGGAATCTAGCAAGGCAAAGGAAATAGTGAACGAGATGTCCTTGAAGGGTTGTATCCCAAATGTATGACATATACCATTATTATCGTTGGGTTTTGTCAAGTAAGTAAAGTAAATCAAGCTAGAAAGTTGCTTAAGTAGATGGAAATGTATGGCTGCAAACCGAACACTCTACCTTGCATAGCCTTGTTAAGTGGGCTTGGTAGAAGTGGTAAGCTTTTAGAAGCTAAAAAAAAAAAAGAAAAAAAGAAAAAGAAAGGGGGAATTACAAGGGGATGAAAGAACTTATGCAATTTGGTATCAATCTAGCATGGTTAGAGAAACCATATTTCTATATCGTTGATCCTCTTTTTCTAACTCGGCGGTTTGAGTTTTTAGTGTACAACAAACTGTTTTATACCAAGGGACCATATGTTCATGAAGTGAAAAGTATGAAGTCAGATTGGCTCATGAAGTATAATGTATAATTTTCTTCACTTCTCATGGATTCTAGACTTTATCATGATCCCAGAGCTAACCAAGTTCTCTGTTGGGTGGTCTCTACCTTTGGCTGGCACCTTTGAGAGCATATCTATGGCACCTGATATTTCTACTTGATGAACCCTTCTTGGTTTTTTTGTAGAAAGTACGACGGCATTGAAAATGGAGGAGGATAGGAAGAAAACTTGGTGAGCTTCAGCTAGACCATGATGGTTTCCACGTGTTATTATCAACCCAATATGCTTCGAAAGGAAATTCAGATAATGTGCTTGAGATTAGACGAATTATGGAGCAGCATGAAGTGAACACCAACACAAGAAGAAAGAAAGAAAAAGGCCCAAGTTGTAGCAGGATCGAAGCATGGAGTAATTCATGAATTTCTGGTTGGTGGTGAGACGCATCCTTAATGAAAAGATAACGAGAATATATGTGAAGATTCAATAGCAAAATCATATCGAGAGAGGGTCACTTGCGAGTTCGAGGAAGAGGCAAGACGGAAATACCCTCTTTTGTTTTGGTAATTAATTTATATCTAAATTTCGAGGATGAAATTTTTTTGGAGGGAGAATGTAAAAATATGGGTTTTGACCCAGTCAAAAAGAAAAGAAAAGAAAAGAAAAGAAAAGGTAGAAACTTCGGGAGAGAGAGAGAGGAATCGAGAGTTTTCGGGAGAAGGAAAAGAGAAGAGAGAGAGAGAGAGAGAGAGAGAGAGAGAGAGAGAGAGAGGAAGAAAAGACAAAAAAAAAAAAAGGAAAAAGAAAAGAAAAAGGAGGAGATAAAACGGAAAGAGAGAAGGAAAGAAGGGGAGAGAGGGACGGTAGAGAGCTCGAACACAGAGAAGAAAGAAAGAGAGAAAGAAGAAGAAGAAGAAGAAGAAGAAGAAAAAGGGTTTTGTGTGTTCTCGTCATGGGAGCCTCGCCAAGCCACATTAACTACGTAACGCAGCACCGGTAAGCGCTCGTGCTCCCCTTCGTTCAATCGGAGTAATTTCGGACGTAGGGCTTGAAATTCGGAATTTTGGGAGAATCGAGCGGCGAAGTATGATTTTTGAGTCGTTAAGCTGTATATTTTTATAGCAATGGTACTTTGGGATGTTGTGAAGCTATAGCATCTTACGGATCGTGATTTGAGCTTGCGGTTTGTCCGGAACGGAATTTTGAAGTTGGGGGCACATTCTGATCAGAGCGAACAAGAAGCTTCGAGCTTTTTTTTTTTTTTTGTTGTTTTCGGTACTGTTTGGGGTGGCTGAGTTGGAGTTGTTGTTGTACGTTAAGAGATCTTTCTAAAGACTATAAGACGGCTTGAAACGGAATTTTTTGGAGAAAGTTATGGCGCGACAAAGTTGGCGCATGGGCTGTGTCTTGCGAGAAATTGTTGGGTTTTCGATAAATGCAAGTTTTCGTGGCGCATAGGTGTCGTTTTATCGAAAAATAAGTTTAGTATAGACGAGTCGTTATGCGAATATCCTTTTTACTCGGTCTTTTGATAATGTTTTTCCGTTAATTATTAGGGATCCGAGTGCGTTGGTTCGAGTTAGCGTCGTAGTTGATTTTCGACTTTCCCAGGTGAGTGGTGCTATCTCTTCTAAGAATTTACAAGCTCATGTCTTCAAAATGATAAATGATTGATTTTTATGAGTTATGAATAAGCATATTTATTGCATAAAATCTGGATCGGGTATTTACTGCGTTTTGATATTTAAGAATAGCGTGACAACTTTTTGGTGGAAATATATATTCTGTTTGATGAACGGAGTTGAGAAATATTACATATTTTGAATTTGTGAAACCTTTTTACGAAGATCTCGGATTTAAGATGGTTTATGGAAGGCTATATGAATATCGATTTGTGATGAGCTTTTTGAAATGTATTTGATTTGAAATTGATTTATGAGACGGGTCTTGAAATTATTTGAAAATGTTTTATGAAAAGTATTTCTGGCGGATAAGTTGAGTTGCGAATCTTTTGGGGATATATGAAATGATTTATGGATTTGGTTTGAGAATTATGGATTGTGTTGTTTTTGATTGATGTGGATGCTCAATATCGCTGTGAGCCCAGCGAGGGACTTGTGGGTATGCGCATACTATTCTAGGATATCCTTGTGGGCCGAGCCACCGGCTAATAATAGGTGGAGACCTTGCCAAGGGGGGAATCTTGGTCGCCTCGTCACTAGGCGTTGTATCGTGACCATGGTTTGATATTGAGCAACGGATTGGTCAATGGAGTGGACCATTGACATGTGATACGAGATGGGTCGATGGAATGGACATTGACGTGTAATTTGAGATTAGTCGATGGAATGGACCATCGACGTGTAATTTGAGATTAGTC
This sequence comes from Eucalyptus grandis, assembly GCF_016545825.1. Lineage (NCBI taxonomy): Eukaryota > Viridiplantae > Streptophyta > Magnoliopsida > Myrtales > Myrtaceae > Eucalyptus > Eucalyptus grandis. Next base: position 12,666,188 of record NC_052616.1, on the reverse strand, counting down.
GATGGAATGGACCATCGACGTGTAATTTGAGATTAGTCGTTGGATGGACCATCGACGTATAATTTCATTTGGTTATCAATGTGTGGTTTGATGAGATTAATCAATGGAATAGACCATTGATGCATGTTTTATGAGATTAACCAATGGGTTAGACCATTGGCATTTGCCTATTATTATCTTAAATATTTTTGCTTTGAACATATTGTGTTAAAGTAAGAAATGTTATATTTTGCCCCGAAGGTTTGTTATATTTCTGGGTTTGGTGTGGTATGAGATTAACCAATGGAATGGACCATTGGCGTGTGAATTAATGAGATTGATCAGTGGATTAGACCATTGATGTTTACTTCGATGTTATTATGAAATGATTATTTTTGCTAGAAATATAGCTATGTTGAAGCGTATGAAACTTATTATTATTACTTTATGTTTGTTATATCCTAGATTTGGGTTAAAAGAGTTGCGGTTTGATTTTATAAATATGCATAGTGGGTGCTCGATCCGCTTAGAAGAGATGCACTACTCACCGAGCCGTGGTTGCTCACCCCTCTATTTTACAATATTTTTCAGGTCTCTCGATTAACGATGAGTAGGTACGAGAGCGATATGGATGTGGGGACTTTTAAGAGATGGATTTTGGGAGCTTTGAGGCTGCGTCCTTTGAGTGGAAGGACGGCCGTGTCACCCCCCATTCTTGTTGGTTTTGGGGTGTGACATGAATGGTGTAGTATTCATTTTGTACTGTATTTGGAATGTTATGTAGTCTAACCTCAATTATGCATTAGTGTTTCAAGTGGGAAATGAAGAACTGACAGGGTGACATTCTCTCTTCTTATGCCCATTGCTTCCTTGACTGAAGTGAAGTGATATTTTTTAAGTATGAGAATCCTTTTTATGATTATTTGCAGAGGGTCAGCTTGGATACACTTCCGTGGATACTCAGCCCACTCCTCAAAGAGTTAGCGCCCTTAAGTCAGAAGTTGTTGCTGTTGCTGCAGCAAATAAGCACATTGCTGTGGTTTCTGAATCTGGTGAAGTATTTGCATGGGGGTGCAACAGGGAAGGTCAGCTCGGTTATGGAACTTCCAATTCTGGATCAAAGTTACACGCCAAGACTGGTTGAGTATTTGAAGGGCAAAGGTTTTATTGGAGTTGCAGCTGCAAAGTATCACACAATTGTTCTAGGAGCAGATGGGGAGGTCATTGTCTTCCACTGTAACTCATTGTGATGATATTGCTTAACTTGTTCTCATTCTTCATACTGGCTTTGTTCAAAGTCTTGGTTTCACATTTGCTGCAGAATTCGAGTTGTTTGGTGTAGTTGTATCGAACCATGCGTTAGGAAATTGTCTGGCTTGATAGTGACATCCTTCTATTTGTTTTGGATATGATCTGCCGTACATGTTTTACATAAACTAAATATCTAGTATGTGTTGCATGTTTATATGTGAGGTCATAGGCTTGTTACTCCAAGACGTGTGGTTGTTGCTAGGAATCTTAAGAAAAGCGGGAGCATGCCTTTGAAGTTTCATCGCAAGGAACAATTGCACGTTTTAGCTACAACAATAGAGATGGTACACAGCATGGCTCTTACAGATTGTTAGGAATATCAGATTCTCAAAAACCGGATTCGACACTAAATCGAACCCCCAAAACGAATGCGGAAGACGAGCCCGGGAAAATCACATGTATCACCGATCCTAAGGCACATCACAGAATCGAACGTACCTTGTTAGCCACAGATTAAATACCAACGCTGATATGAGGAAGAAAAACTGATCCCGTTCGATCTGATGACGTCAATTCGCCTTGAAGCAAAGAGAGTGTCGTCTCTTGTTACTGTTTTTTCTTTTGGAGGGAGAGAGGGAGGAGGAACGTACGTACTGTGAAAAGGTGCGTTCCTCCCTCTCTTTTCTCCCTTAAATACGTCCTCTCCAAAGGACGTGTCTCTTCGGTAAAAGACGTTCCCTCAAAAGTTACAACCCTTCAACATATCCTTCCATCCATAGGCCCTAATCTTGTAGGCCAGGCTTTTAGGCCCAACATGGGCGGACGTGCCAACTTAGGCCCATCACATTAATTAATAAATAAAACCATCATCTCTCACTCGCACATGGTGGGCCGAACATGATCCTTTTTACCTCTCTACAACGTTCATAACGGTGAATAATCCGTGCGACCATCATATTTTGAGAGCTCGTTGCCATACATCTGTTAGGAATATATAGCAGCTCATAATGGGCATCACACTTTGAGTAGATTTAGTATGCAGTACCCTAGATCGATCAATCACATTTATATCTTTCTTGATCTCTTTTAAACAATGATAATATATATATATATATATATATATATATATATATATCGTATTCACAATTATGATTATCCCAAAAACAGTCATAATTGGTCGACTAGTGAATACAAAACTACAATGTGATTCTTTAAATTCGATCTTCCTCTTTCCTTCAAACTCTCAATTTCAGTTGAGCTTGCTTTTCTAGAAATGTCCCATTAGATCGAATCAACTCATGACGATTGGCAACATAAGATAGCAAACACTAAATAGAAATCTTGAGAATAAGTAAAAGTCATGAGGGCACTAAAATTGAGGAACTCTTTTCCTTAAGAGTCTCACACGGCATAAAAGTTGAGATCAAACTTTTGCCACTCTTATTGGTCGTCTCATGCATACGTAGTATGAAATACATATTACGGTATTAACTCCTTTCCCATGGAGTGTATGTCTACACCTTCAATACCGTACAAATGATAGTTCAGACATACCCAATGTCTAACTTGAGTTCACGTATCTACTCATTCACAAAATTCATCAGAACTCACATCTAGCATCTTAGACAGATAAAGTAAAATATGTGGGGTATTTTACTTTCGGATATAGTACATATCATGTCCTCATCTTAACACTTAGTTAAGGCGACATATATATTTTAAACTTGAGCTCTCGATTATCACATAGATAATAAGCTTAAAAACCGTCTTATCTCTATTTATCACACAGTAAATAGAGGTGATTACCCGTGTGAGTGGGCTAATCTCTTATCTGTTCGACATACTTTCTCAATTATATATAATGCACTAAACATTAAGATGCATAAACGTCAAACAAAGATTCATAGGCATTAATGATGAAAACACAAATTTATCAAATGTGAACACTTAGGGAAATTACAATATTCAGTGCATCAGCCTCTACGCAATCCTAGAGATTTCATATGGCCACAAAACACATCTCTAGGTATCGGTTTTGTCATAGGATCTGCTACCATTCTATGCGTAGACACGTACTGTAAGTTCACATTTTTTCGTGTAACCATATCTTTGACAAAATTATACTGGGTATCTATATATTTGTTCTTGCCATGATATTTTGGATCTTTGGTGTACGTTATTGCTGCTTGGCTATCACAGTTAACCAATAATGGATTTGCAGCATACCCAATAACACCTAAATGATCCAAAAATCTCTTAAGCCAAACACCTTCTTGTATTGATGCTGATAGTGCCACGAACTCAGCTTCCATCGTGGACAATGCTATACATGTTTGTTTCTTATTGCTCCAACATATGACGCCATTATTTAGTAAGAAAACAAACCCAAAGGTAGATTTCTTTTCATCTAAATCTCCTCCTCAATCAGTATCAGAATATCATTCGAGTCGCAGATCCTTTCCTTGATTAACTCAGCGTATAATCAACAGTTCTCTTTAGATACCTCAGTATTCTATTAACGGCTTTTCAATGTGCTTGACCTGGATTGGATTAGTATCTACTCACCATTCCAACTGCAAAACATATGTCAGGTCTTGTACACATCATAGCATACATCAAGCTCCCAACAGCACTAGCATAAGGAACGTGTTTTATTTGTTCCTTCTCTTGTAGAGTCTTTGGACACAGTTTATGGCTCAATCCTTCACCTTTTGCAATAGGAGTATTAATGGGTTTACAATTTTGCATACGAAATCGTTCAAGAACCTTATTTATGTATGTTTCTTGCGAAAGAGATAATGATCTCTTCGAACGATCTCTTGAAATCTTAACTCCAAGAATGTATGCAGCCTCACCCATATCTTTCATCTCAAAGTTGGAAGATAACCAACTCTTCACAGTATTTACAAACTTCATATTGCTTCCGGCCATTAGTATATCATCAACATATAATGATATGATCACAAATTGATCTTTGGATCTTTTAATATATACACAATGATCCTCATCTATCATTGTAAAATCATATGCCATTATGGCATTATGAAAACGTATATACCATTGTCTCGATGACTGCTTAAGGCCGTATATCGATCTCAAAAGTCGACATACCTTTTCTTCTTGGCCTTTCATTATGAAACCAGCAGGTTGTTCCATAAATATTTATTTCTCTAATTTTCCATTGAGGAAATCAGTCTTTACATCCATTTGATGTAACTCAAGATCCATACTAGCCACTATTGCCGAATAATGCGAATCGAGGTAAATCTCACTACAGAGAAAATGTTTCTTCATAATCAATTGCTTCCTGTTGATTATACCACTTCGCCACAAGGCGAGCCTTATGCCTCTCTATCGAACCATCAGCTTTACGCTTTATTTTGAGAACCCACTTATTCCCAATAGCTTTGTGTCCTTTTGGAAGATCAATCAGTTTCCAAACTTGGTTTGACTTCATTGACTCAATCTCCTCTTCCATTGCATGAATCCATTTTTCCTTACTAAGGCAAGTTAGAGCCTCATTAATATTTCTTGGCTCATCCTCATCTTGTAGAGCAACTATGAAAGTTTCCCCTTCGATGTCAAAACGTCGACGGAGAATACTTTTGCGACTTGTTCGCTGTATGAGAGATTGTACACTTTGCACATCATTCCCCATCATGCTCCCACTCAGATTAGATAATGACGATATCATCTCATCATGTGGTTGTAATTGAGAGTGAGTTGAATTAAATTCATCACTTCTCATGTTACTCCCACTTGGACGAACTCCATTAAGTTCATTATCTTGATCCAAGGTTTCAAATAAGGAGTAATCTTCACATATTTCGCCCTTCTTAGGAAATTCATTCTCTAAGAATGTGACATCCCGTGATTCAAATTCAGTTATACTCTCACTTTCCTGCTCATCTATGAACACATACCCTTTCGAGTGTTCGGAGTATCTTATGAAAATACTCTTCTTTCCTCTGGGACCCAATTTCCCAAACTTGTGAAATGATTCATGTGTATAGGCAGCACATCCCCATGGCTTAAGAAAACTTAAGTCCGGTTTTCTACCAGTCCATAACTCATATGGAGTGGAAGTAACTGATTTGGAAGACACACGGTTAAGTATATAGGCAGCAGTTAACAAAGCATCACTCCAAAAAGTGATAGGTAAGTTAGCATGCGCCATTATGGACCTAACTATTTTCAATAAGGTTATGTTCCTTTTCTCCGCAACACCATTTTGTTGAGGAGTATATGGAATAGACAACTGCCTTTCTATTCCTTTTTCATCACATAACTTTCTGAACTCATCAGACAAATATTCTCGACCTCGATCAGATCTCAATACTTTTATTTTCCTGTCTAATTATTTTTCTACCAAGTTCATAAACCTTTTGAAACAACTCAATGCTTCAGATTTATGAGAAATCAAATAGACATATCCGAATCGAGTATAATCATCTATAAATATGATGAAATAAATAGCCCCATGCTTTCCTCTCACATTCATCGGACCACAGACGTCAGAATGAATTAATTGCAAAGGAAATTAAGCTCTTTTACCTTTTCCAAATGGTTTTCTTGTCGTTTTCCCTACTAGGCAATGCTCACATATAGGCAAATCGACTTTTTCAATATTGCCTAACAAGCCCTCTTTGGCTAGTCTATTCATACGTTGTTGGCCAATGTAACCAAGTCTAGCATGCCACACGCTCACATCATTATCATATGAAGTAGAAGACGTGAAAATGGAATAACAAATATTGACATCACCACAGTCAACATTTAGTACAATAAAACCATCCAGAAAATGACCACAACCATAGTAGTTTGTATCAAAATACAAATCTACACCGCTATTATGGAAGTTCACACTAAAACCAAGCTTAACCAACACCAAAACAGACACTAAATTTCGACGAATCTCCGAGCATATAATGTTGGAGAAATCCTCTTGAAGTGTTTTGAAGTTGACAAAACGTTTCCATCGGTCCTAGTCTCAAGGCTTGCGACTCGCTATTTAAAGTTTGAAGACCTTCGGACAGCCGACTCAAGACTCAAAGTCTATCCTCATTGACAGGTTTCTAATCCGTTGAAGAAAGGCTATCCAACCGGATGTTTCATTAAGGATGTGGCCTAATCGACCGGAGAAGATCTCTTGGCTGGATATGACATTACGGAATCCTTTATTTGATCATAATTGATTTGAAGATTAAGGATCCGATGATTGGCAAAGTATACTTGGAAGGTTCTTCTTATGGAAACCAAGATCCCGATTGTATGGGCGAACAGATTGATGGGCTATCGACATGTTCCTTTAATAGCTCGAATGATCTTCCAAATTGATTCCGTCCAACGGGTAGATTGGAGGAATTCCTTTGGTAAGTGCCAACGGGTATGATGGCATGAAGGAGTATATAAGGAAGACGTTCCGGTTGTTCGAGAGTGTGCACGATAGAAGAATTCCAAAGTCTCGAAGCTCATTGTTCTTAGTCAATTCATTTGTTGAGCAAAATCGTGTAAACAAAAGAGAGTCTATATTCGTGAGAAACCTTGAGGAAGTGTGATAGAACATCTACACTGTGGAATCAAGGAAAAGCTGTGCTGTAACTTCTCTTTTGTTCATAGTGAAATCCAGCCGGTGGGCTGTCAGTGCGGAATAGTGGACGTAGGCTTGGAATAAGCCGAAGCACTATAAATCTTGTGTTCATTTCTCTATTCCCTATCCTTTACTTTACTTTGATCGTATTTTTCTTTCTATCGTTTGCCTAGAATTGCTTCCGTATCTCGAAAATTTGTTTGTGCACCTATTCACCCCCCTCTAGGTGATTATACTAGCTATCTCAATTGGTATCAGAGCCTGTGTACTCACTTTTGTTGAAGTGTTTTACTTGAGTTAAAGATCCATGGCTAGTATGTTGGCTCCAGATCGGTAGAAGGGCAAAGCAATACTGACCACCTTACTTTGATGGAAAGGATTACAACATATGGAAAAACAAGATGAAAGCATTCCTAAGATCAAAGGATCCTCTGGAATGGGACGTTGTAGAAAAAGGAATCATTCCTAAAGCCGCATCCGTCTCGGAAAGAGGAAAAGATGTTGTTGAGTCTAGCGAAATGACTCAGAAGAGAAAATCAAGAGACAAGCTCTTGATGCAAAAGCAATTTATTCTTTATTTTGTGCTTTATCTCCTACCAATATAACAGAATATCTTCTTGTGTTACGCTAAAGAAGTCTCGGGATAGATTACATATTACCTATGAAGGAACCGATCAAGTGAAAGAGACTAGAATCAACATTCTCCTCGGTCAATATGAAGCCTTCAAAATGAAACCAGGAGAATCTATAACGGATATGTTCAGTCGCTTTACGTAAATCGTGAATGGTCTTGAAAATCAAGGTCAACCAATTTCTCGATCCCATGAAAGTAAACAAGCTACCGCGTGGACTTTCCAAGGATTGGAATCACATAAAGACCTCAATCGAGAGACCCAAAGAATCATGCCACTATCTCGTTGATGAGTTGGTTGGGACTCTTCGCTTATGAAGTGGAACGAATCAATGAAGACGAAGACCCTAAAGGTAAGAAATCCATTGCGTTAAAATCTAATGATGATTCCGATGTTACAGATTCAAGACGATATGGATGATGAGGAACTTGCTCTCATGATAAGAAGATTCAGAAAGCTGAACAGAAAAGGAAGAAGATTCAATCCAAAGAAACAAAGTTTTCAAAAGCAACAGACTAAGTTTGTTGAGGATGATGAATCAAACAAAGATGTAGTCTGCTTTGAATGTAAGAAAAAGGGACACATCAGACCCAACTGTCCTCTTCTGAGGAAGAAGAAAGGAAAACTGAAAAGTACCGAAAAGCTCTTAAAGCTGAAACCTGGAGTGATACAGAGTGTGAAGAAAGTGATGATGATTATGCCAATATATGTCTGATGGCACAATCGGATTCAGATTCAAATTCCGAGACAGATTCAGACTCAGAAAGCGAATTTGAGGTAAGTAACTTCAAAATCCCTATTAAGGTTTCAAAGTATATTAATGAATTGTGTTTCAGTCTTAAGACTTCTCTTAAAAGAATTTCCGAACTCAAGAAAGAAAATTCTGCTCTAAAACAACAGGAAAATATTTTGAAAGAAAAAGTGAAAAGTTTAGACAAGAATGTTTCTTCTCTTAAAAAAGTGAAGATAATCTTTTAAAAGAAAATGCATTCTTAAAAAAGATATCTCAAATATTTCCAAAAGATTTTCTATAGGATCCGAGAAACTGGAAAAATTCTCTCTGTTCAAAGACCTTATTTTAATAAATCTGGTTTGGGAATGACTGCTGAAACCATTCATTTAATTGATTTTCCTAAAGTGAAGGAAAGAATCAAACAAAGACCCACAAGAGATGCTTACAAAAATCATTTTAAAAGGATCTTTGTAAAACCGAGGTCGCAATGCTCTTAGATGCTCAAAGTGCAATAGTGCGATCATTTTGAAAAAGAATGTCCTATGATTTGGAAACCTCGTTAAAAGGTATGGGCAAAAACCGCATATCATACTAACACCAATGGACCCAAGAAAATATGGGTACCAAAGAAGGTTTGAGTTTCTTTTTTAAATGCAGGTCACTATCAAGAAAAAGGTAAAATTGTATCCGGATAGTGGATGCTCAAGACACATGACAGAGACTCAAATTACTTCATAAAGCTTGTTCGAGTAAATGGTGGAAAAGTTTCTTTTGGAGGAAACATCAAAGGAAAAATTGTGGGATTTGGAACTGTAAAGATTGGAAATCTCTCAATCAGCAATGTTTCCTTAGTGGAAGGGCTCAATTACAATTTGCTCAATTAGTCACTATGTGATACCGGTTTCAAAATCAACTTTCAAGAGGGAATATGTTCTCGAATTAGTAAAGATTCTACTCGACCATTCATGGGTCGAAGACATGGAAATATCTACCTCTTGGATGTGAAACTAGATGAATCACAATGTCTAATCTCAATCCAAGACGAAGCAAACTTATGGCACAGAAAGCTCGGGCACATCAATATGAAGCAAATAGCCAAAATCTCAGCAAATAAGCTTGTTCGTGGTCTACCCAATTTATCATACCAAAAGTCTGATCTATGTACACCATGTATATTGGGAAAACAGGTAAGAAATTCCTTTAAACCAATAAATCAAGTTTCCACTAACCGTGTCTGCAGCTTCGCATATGGATCTTTTTGGACCAACCGAACACAAAGCATTGGAGGTAAGAAATACTACCTAGTAATTGTAGATGATTACTCACGATTTACTTGGGTATATTTCTTGGTAAGTAAGTCTGAAACTTTCTCTTACTTTGAAAAGTTTGCTAAAAAGGTTCAAAATGAAAAATGGTATGTTATCTCAAGTATAAGAACAGATCATGGAGGTGAATTTGAAAATCATGATTTTACAAAATTCTGTGATGAATCTGGTTTCCAGCATGTATTCTCCTCTCCATATACTCCAGAGCAAAATGGAGTTATGGAAAGAAAGAATAGATCTCTTCAAGAAATGGCTAGAACTCTTTTAATTGAAAGTAACATCTCTTCACGTTTTTGGGCTGAAGCAGTTTCTACAGCATATTACATTATAAATAGAGTCTTTCTAAGGCCTATTCTGGAAAAAACCCCTATGAACTATTCAAAGAAAAGAAACCTATTGTTTCATATTTTCATGTATTTGGATGCAAATGTTTTATACTGAAAAATGCAAATGATCGAGTTGGTAAGTTTGAAGAAAAGTCGATGAAGGCATCTTCCTTGGATATTCAACCACAAGCAAAGCTTACGAGTCTACAACAAGAAGACTCAAACAAGGGAAGAATCAATGAATGTTAAATTCCAAGACTCTATGCAAAATGAATCCATTCGACTCATCTTGAAGAATCTCGAACTCTGCTCCAGACTCTACAAAGTCTAAAATAGCTCGACTTTGAAGGACCAAAGAACAAGTGACTGTTGAAGATTCAAGTGAAGGAAGTGACCATCAATCGACAAATTAACCAGCAATCGGAAACATAAGTCCGGTCATCCCAAAGATCTTATTATTGGCGACATCAACGAAGGAATTCGCACAAGATCCAAAAGGCGCGAAGAGTCTAGTGCTTTTGTGGCTCTTATTTCTGAAATAGAACCCAAAAGCATAGAAGAAGCTTTATCGATGAAAGCTGGATTGAAGCTATGCAAGAAGAGCTCAGCAATTCAAGTATTAATGATATCTGGGAATTGACTCCTAAACCGAAAGGTAAGTCTCGTTATTGGAGCAAAATGGGTTTTCAGAACAAGATGAACGAAAAGGAAAAGTCATAAGAAACAAGGCAAGACTCGTGGCCAAGGGATACACACAAGAAGAAGGGATAGACTATGACGAGACTTACGCACCAAAAGAGCAAGGTTAGAAGCAATTCGATTATTACTTATTTTTGCTTGTTATAAGAATTTTAGGTTATTCCAAATGGATGTCAAAAGTGCCTTCCTAAATGGATTTATCCATGAGGAAGTCTATGTGGAACAACCACCTAGGTTTGAAGACCCAAGGAAACCCGGACTCGGTATTCAGACTCAAAAAGGCTCTATATGGATTAAAACAAGCACCTCGGGCTTGGTACGACAGACTGAGTAAGTTTTTAATTGAAAATGGATTTGTTAAAGGTAAAGTAGACACTACTCTTTTCATTAAAAGAGAAAGCAAGAGTTTTCTACTTGTTCAAATATATATCGATGACATTATTTTTGGATCATCTAATGAAAGTCTGTGCAAGAAATTCTCTAAGACTATGCAGGATGAATTTGAAATGAGCATGATGGGTGAGTTAACCTTCTTCCTTGGACTTCAAGTGAAACAACTAAAGGAAGGAACTTTCATTCATCAAGAAAAATATGCTAATGATATTGTGAAGAAGTTTGGACTGGACAATTACAAAAGGCCGATATACCAATGTCAAGCTCCGTGAAGATAGATAAAGATGAAGGAGGAAAGAAAGTCGACCAAAAGTTATACGGGAGTATCATCGGTTCACTTCTTTATCTTACCGCTTCTAGACTTGATATTTTGTTTAGTGTTTGCATTTGTGCCGATTTCAAGCGAGACCCTAAAGAATCACATTTAAATGCTGCAAAGTGTATTATCAAATATATTGCATCAACTTCAAGCTTCGGTCTCTGGTATCCTAAAAGGGGAGACTTTACTCTTCTTGGGTACTCAGACGCAGACTTAGTCGGATGCAGAGTTGATAGAAAGAGCACCTCAGGTACCTGTCAACTACTTGGAGGCAGGATAGTGTCTTGGTTTTCAAGAAAGCAAAGTACAGTAGCTCTCTCTACGGCTAAGCGAGAATATGTAGCTCTTGGAAGTTGTTGTTCACAAATTCTCGTGGATAAAACAACAGTTAAGAGACTTTGGAATTGAAGATTCATGCACGGAGATTAAATGTGACAACACCAGCGCAATCAATCTCACCAAAAATCCAATTCTTCACTCAAGAGCAAAGCATATAGAGATTCGACATCACTTCATTAGAGATCATGTTCAAAATGGAGAAATTATGATTCAGTTTGTTGACTCAAAGAACCAACTGGCGGATATATTTACAAAGCCTTTGGAGAAAAATCAATTTGAAATTATCCGTTCCAAACTCAACATTTTGAGGTTTGAAGAAGTTAAAGTCTAGAGACTCTCAGACTCAGACAAATAAGACTTTGACTGCAAGACTTTGACTGTAAGTCATTCTCTCTCTCTAATCTCATCTTGAAAAGGTACGTTTATCATTGTTATCTCAACCGCTATCTTTAATTGACGAGATTATTGCATCGTTTCCTTTAGAAAAAGGAGTTATTTTGAAATGACCATTTTTCGAAAAAGGCAGTTATTTTTTTTAAAGGCATCTTTTCACTTTCCATTACGACGATTGGTATTCCTCCTTACGATCTGTCTTATATACAATGGTTTCTCCTCGCTTAACTCCAAAACCCTAAAAAGCACCAATCTTCCATTCCTGTTTTCTTCTCTTGTTTAATCTTTGAAAAAGTTGTCATCTTTCTTGGGAAAGTCAAGCAAGGAATCTTTCAAAGACTAAGAAAGATGTCGTCTTCAAGAAAGTCTTCGAGGATCGCAAGCAGGGGACCACGGCGAATGAGTGAGGGGCCTACGCACTTTGATCTCACCAAGAAGAAGTGTCTCCAAATCAGCAGCCAGAGCCCACAACATTCTCAGCAGCGTCATTCTCCTCCATCTAGTCCTCAAGATGTTGATCATCATCAAAATGAAGAAATCATTGAAGATGCGGACTCGTAAGAGTTCAAAGGCCCTCTTTTATTTATAAGCTGTATCATGCTTTAAAAGGGACTGGTACTCCATCGAACTATGTGGATGATTTTCTTAAGGACAAAGGATATGGAAATGAATATATCTTTTTGCGAAAAATGGAAAGTTTGGGAATTGCTCGTAAGGGGGTGGCAGAAGAAACCCTTGCGAATATCCCAAGTGACCCTCGTGATTGGGGATTTAATCCGGTGGATGGAAATGATGATGATAAATTATACAGCGAATTTCAACCAAGAATGGGAGTTGCGGCGGAAAATCGAGGAAAAAGGGGAGAGTTGTTTAGATCGAAGGAACAGGAGGATCTATACTAAAAATTGCTGAAGTGTGGGGTGATAAACCCTAGGAGTGTGGATTTTGATTTTCTGGATGCTGTAAATGTGAACTTAAGGGAAAAGTTCGGTCATCTTCAACTTGAGAAATTCTGCTCGACACCACGAGGCCTATCCTCAACTAACTGCTTATTTCTATTCAAATCTTAGTTTCTTGGATGCGAATAGATTCTCCTTCAGTGTCAAAGATCAAGACTTTGTTGTGGATATGGATATGCTGGCAGATGTGTTAGGAGTTGAGAGAGGAAGATATCAACGGATCAAAGTTTCTATTGCTCGTACTACTCTGGAACTTGTTAAGGACATGAGAACAGAGGGAAAGATTTCCTATTCAAGGATGAGTGCATTTAACATCTTGCTGCACAAAATTGTAATCAATTGCCTCAGACCGAAATCAACTTCCAAGACTGATGTCTCAAGTTCGAGGCAAAGCTAATGTATGCCATCATCATGGAAAAGGTTTTCACTTCCTCACACTGTTATGTTCCACATGTATAGAGCTGTGATGAAGGACAGAGGACAACTTCCTTATCCAGGTCTTGTGACGAAGTTATTCAGACATTTGAACATTCAGCCTCCGTAGATTCTTTGTGCTCGACCATGCGATCATATGGTGGTAGGACTGAAAATGGTGACCAAGATGCGTCTGAAGGAACTAAGCAAGGCATTGGAGAAATTTAAGGAGAAAAAACTCCAGTCAAATCTCATCAATTCTCTTACGCAGGAAAAAGGAAAGGGAAGGAGCCCATGGATGCTCTATCTAAGAGAAGAAGAGCTCTCCTCGTTGAGGATGAAGATGATGAGGATAACATCACTATCTCCGCAATGGCTTTGAAGAATCTCGCTTGATCTGTTCCCGAGAAAGAGTCGATCACCGTACGAAGCAAGAGCGAGAAAGAAGCGAGAGGAAAAAGAAACGGAGGAAAGAGGAGAAGAAGAAGAAAGAGATGCTGAGCAAGAGAGAGTTGAAATCCAAGAAGAAGAGAAAATAGATCAAGAAGAAGGAGAACATGAGGAGCACTCTCCACCTGAAGGCATGAACACAGGGGGAGACCAAGAGAAAAGAGGAATGTCCTCAAATCCCGCAACCGGAGGGGAGTCGCCGATCCCCAAAGCAGATCCGAGAGGAAGTTTTTGCCTCTCGCCCCCGAGGAAGGTCATGAGGTTTCTTCGCCAAATCTGCGTGATTATGCTGATCTACCATCATCCGCATTTACTCCATCGATCGTGCTAATGCCGCACGCAGACCGACAATTCAGCGGACTTTCGCAGAGTGATGGATATTCTCTTGGAGATGCAAGGTCGATATATGCATTGGGATGTGAAGTTCGAACTTGCAGAATGCGAGGACAAGTCTCTTCGGGCTCATTAAATGATCAAATCCAAGCCCTTTCTCTTGATTCAGGCTAATGCAAAGGGTGAGGATGTTGCTCACCAAGGAAGACTTTAAAAGGCTAGAAGGCATCGTTCAGTCGATGGGAGATTTCCAGCTTGTTCGTGTTCCCAAGAATCCTTGACTTCATTTTCATCTCAATCTTTTTTATGCTGACAAAAAGGGGGAGAGTTGCGAGACTTGAAAAACTTTGAACTTAAATTTGTCGAACTTTTGGCTGGTTTGTTTTGATTTGACTTGTGTGTCTGGATGTGGACTAAATCTGAGATTTGGATTTGATTGCTTATTATTAACTACTATTGATATCTTATGGATGGCTTTATTGCATACTAGACTAACCTATTTTCTGTGGTTACAGATTCTAGTGTTATTCATTTAGCCATTTATCTATAAGATATGCATATGTGTTTGAGAAATGTTTTGCGGTCAAAGTTTTCCAAATCTGCAGGAAAGTTTTGTCACCATAAAAAGGGGGAGATTGTTGGAGAAATCCTCTTGAAGTGTTTTGAAGTTGACAAAACGTTTCCATCGTCTAGTCCGAAGGCTTGCGAGACTCTACTATTTAAAGTCTCGAAGACCTCCGGACAGCCGTGACTCAAGACTCAAAGTCTATCCTCATTGACAGCTTTCTAATCCGTTGAAGAAAGGCTATCCAGAACTGGATGTTTCATTAAGGATGTGGCCTTATCGACTGGAGAAGATCTCTTGGCTGGATATGACATAACAGAATCCTTTATTTGGTCATAATTGATTTGAAGATTAAGGATCCGATGATTGGCAAAGTATACTTGGAAGGTTCTACTTATGGAAACCAAGATCCTGATTGTATGGGCGAACATGATTGATGGGCTATCGACATGTTCCTTTAATAGCTCGAATGATCTTCCAAATTGATTCTGTCCAACGGGTAGATTGGAGGAATTCATTTGGTAAGTGCCAACGGGTATGATGGCATGAAGGAGTATATAAGGAAGACGTTCCAGTTGTTCGAGAGTGTGCACGATAGAAGAATTCCAAAGTCTGAAGCTCCTTGTTCTTAGTCAATTCATTTGTTGAGCAAAACCGTGTACACAAAAGAGAGTCTATATTCATGAGAAACCTTGAGGAAGTGTGATAGAACATCTACACTTTGTGGAATCAAGGAAAAGCTGTGCTGTAACTTCTCTTTGTTCATAGTGAAATCCAGCCGGTGGGCTGTCGGTGCGAATAGTGGACGTAGGCTTGGAATAAGCCAAGCACTATAAATCTTGTGTTCATTTCTCTATTCCCTATCCTTTACTTTACTTTGATCGTATTTTTCTTTCTATCGTTTGCCTAGAATTGCTTCCGTATCTCGAAAATTTGTTTGTGCACCTATTCACCCCCTCTAGGTGATTATACTAGCTATCTCATATAAAACATCATGTAGGAACAAGGTGCGTCCACCACGCATGTTCAATTGGCAGGTGCCAATCCCTTTAACTTCAGCTCTGGAGTTGTTTCCTACATAGATCCACTTAGTTCCAGTTGGTACTCGTCGAAATTCCACGAAGGATTCTCTATCCTTCGTTACATGGTCTGTCGCTCCCGAATCTACAGTCCACAAAGGATTAGATTCAGCTAAGAATACAGAACTTGACACATTAGCAAAGTTTTTAAGAGTACAAGGGGTAAGTACCTTCTTTGACTCGCGACAATCGCGAGCATAATGACCCTTCTGGTCACAGTTGTAACACTTTACCCTTGAAATACTCTTCACTCGAGGGTGTTTTTCTCTCTTATGTTGGTCAGCTCTTGGTTTCTTGCAAGAAGGACTTGATCCCTTGCATTTCCACATATTGAATGAATCAATACGCTTGCGCTTAGAGCTCGAAGATCCTTCTGAGCTGGAAGCAATATAGCAAATATGTGTTTCCTTCTCAAATGCCTTGAGGCAATCCTCTGCTACCTCAAGATGGCGCATAACATCCTCAATTTCTTCCATAACATGGTCAAGAGCTTCCAGTGCTTTTTGCTTTTCAAGCACATATTGAATTTTCATATTTAATATTTCACAATTCTCGCCGTTCATTTTGTCTTCTTTGTTCAAATCAGCAATTATGTTCTTAGTTACTGAAGTCATCGATCTGAACATATCAGACGCATATGCACGAATTATTAATGCCTATCATTTATGCATCTATTTTGCATAAAACCATCATATTAATGAATAATTTCAAATTAGGTTTCAGAGTTAAGAGGTCACTATGTTTCCAATCATCATCCAAAATCCTAACTTGGAGTTATTATTAATATAACATTCTATGCAAAATAAATTCTTTGAAATTACAAAAATTTCAATGACCTACCCACGACAGTTAATAATTATAGAAAGCAAATAGTCTTTGATATCAAACAATGATATAATAATAATGCTCTCACATAATACAACTAACATATCAGTTGCCACACCAACAATAACTAGGTAGAAAATATTACATAAGATGTCCACAAAGCACACCAAATAAAGATCTGCCAAAATATCTAACACCAAGTCAATATATGAATTGGGAAAGATCATCTTTTGTTCAATTTCTTGATCTTTTCCCTTGTAACAATCCAGTAATAATCATCTATAAAATCCATCACAATTTTCCTATACGAAGCAGCTCTATTAACTTCCCATACGCGATTCAACACTCCTTGTGGAAGAGTGTTCATGAAAAATCGCACAATCTCAAACTGTGGCATGGGACGACCATTCCATATGACCTTTTATATTTTCCAGTTGACTTCAAGAACGTGATCAATTGAGTCGCCACTCTCCCATCGATGATCAGTCAGCTCAACTATCAACTTATAAAGCCTTTCCTTTTGTTCATCGGTAATTGCGCAAATAAGTGTGTGTAACCTAAGGGGAGGCATTGTTCCTGCAACAAATGCAGAACAAGTAAGGGATTACATATAATCCATATAGACTTAATTGGAAAAAGAAACACATTCCTTTTTTTTTTTGTTAACGGTCAAAGTCAACGGTCAATGGTCAAAATCAATGGTCAATGATCGAGGTCAATGGTCAACGGTCAGCCGGGTCGGAGTAAACTGGCGTTCGGGTCAGATCGAACGGGTCGATCGGACTGGTTGGGTCGGACGGACCGGTCGGGTCGGACGGACCGGTCGAACAAATCGACTGGCACGTGCCACGCTCGTGCCTGGCTGACGTCACGATGACGTCAGCCGGTGCGTGCGTGGCACGCGCTAGCACCCCGCGCGTGCGTTGCACCCGCCTAGGGCCGAAACGGCGTGTGCGTTGCATGCGCCGATGATTCCCGTTCGTTCCGGCCGCGCGTGGCGGCGTGTCCGGCGGCCTCCGGCGGTGATCCGCAACTCGTTTTTCTCGTATCGACGAGAGCTTCATCCCTGCACTATCAAAAACGAATTTCGACTTGGAGAAAATCACAAAACAGGGCGAACAATACGCGGGTGTCGGGTTTTACCGTCCCCGATCGACCGGCAGCGGCTTTTCTCGAATTTCGACCACAAAAGTAATTCAATAACATAAAAAGGGGATTGGGAAACATGAAAGACGGCTCTGATACCAATGTTGGGAATATCGGATTCCCAAAAACCGAATTCGACACTAAATCGAACATCTAAAACGAATGCGAAAGACGAGCCCCAGAAAATCACATGTATCACCGATCCTAAGGCACATCACAGAATCGAACATACCTTGTTAGCCACAAATTAAACACTGACGCTGATATGCGGAAGAAAAACTGATCTCGTTCGATCCGATGACGTCAATTCGCCTTGAAGGGAAGAGAGTGTCATCTCTTGTTACTGTTTTTTCTTTTGGAGGGAGAGAGGGAGGAGGAACGTACGTACTGTGAAAAGGTGCGTTCCTCCCTCTCTTTTCTCCCTTAAATACGTCCTCTCCAAAGGATGTGTCCCTTTGGTAAAAGACGTTCCCCCAAAAGTTACAACCCTTCAACATATCTCTCCATCCATGGGCCCTAATCTTGTGGGCCAGGCTTTTATGCCCAACATGGGTGGACGGGCCAACTTAGGCCCATCACATTAATTAATAAATAAAACCATCACAGATGATGGAGCTTTATTTTGTTGGGTATCCTCTGATCCCAACCTTAGATGACAATAGGTTTGAATATGTTCCTGGGGTCTCTGTATACTTTTATTTGGGCGTTTTGGCTATTTTCTAATTGCTTGCATCTTTTCATGGTATAGCTATATTCACTATGTCAAAGGAACATTGTGAGCTTTTCTGCTGGAAAGTACTGGTCTGCTGCAGTTACTAGCACTGGTGATGTTTACATGTGGGATGGGAAGAAAGACAAGGATAAGCCATTGGTGCCCGCACGATTACATGGCCTGAAGTATATTATGTTCATTAGGTGGTCACATAGACACAGCATGCTTATATTATGTTTATTTGGTAATTTCAATGGGCATGCTTCATACGATTTATAGTAATTTTTACAGGTTCGGTAGTTCGATATATTTTAGCCATGTTATTGCCTTTATGATGTTTGGGATGTTCATCTTTTGTTTCTTATTTTACCCAGGGTAAACAGCACTAGAGTCTCTCCCACAGTCCAAAGATGCGACCGGATTTGCTGTCACATCCAGGCAAGGCTCGCCTTCGCCAGTTCTCGCCGGAATGAACTGCTGGTTCAAACCGGAGGTCGATGCACCCTCGTCCATTCACGCGATCCAGATTGAAGAGAGGGCTATGAAAGATCTCAAGCGATTCTACAGCAGCGTAAAAATCATCAAGAACCAGTCTTGACCGGTGTTAGGGGAACGAACACCTTTTTTCCTTCATGCACTTATGTAGTACAGATTGACATAAGTGTACATTGTTCTCTTAATTTTATAGGAAAGTTTCCCTTTCTTTTGAACACTGAGCTTTCTTAACTCCTTCAGAATAAAAATTCTGGCCATCGACTCAATGATCTTTGTGCATGTTCATGCAATTCCTGTAAAAGATAAGATACAGATCCTGAGAAGTCTCTACTTGCAGATTCTAAATCTATTCTCATAAATGTCAAATTTTGCTGGCACTGAGTTTCTACTTATTGCAGAAGCTTCATTCATCTTAATTTGGTTGGTTTGTCATGTCTTCCGAGTACCATCTTCTGCATTACATACGCTTTGATTCCCTCTGTAACCAGAAGCACATGTCAGGATTTTTTATGGCCTGCTTCAGGCACCTGTTTGAAGTACTTAACACTACCATAATGTCATTATGAATTTCTTTGCTTCCTGATCAGGCTTTTTAGCACGCGTCATGTCCTTCGATGATTCGGAACATCGTGGACCAACCGCCTCGAGATCTTCTCGATGCAGAGTTGGGTTGTGGGACATCATTTCTTCCTTAATAAGTTTGTCCATATCACACATTACATGCGCAAGATGGGGAGTTTCATGCTGCAACCAAATGAATGAGAAGTAATTAACGTAATGCTTTTACAAGAAAAATAACATCATATCGTTACTAAAGAAAACAAAATATGTTTCATATAGTATGAATAAATAATTACCTTAGATTTAACCATCCAATAATGTTTACGCACAAATTAACTGAGGTGATGACTTTAAAATAGAAATAATTCTTCAAAGTTCCCTCCTAATGAAATACGAAATAAACATTTTTAGAGCACAATCACTCGCACTTGTACATATCAACCAATTAATTCTAGCTCACGAAAGATCGGTTACTTTTTTTTTAACAAACGAGGAGCCAGCACCTTTCTTGGAGTTGCGAGAGTTCCTGTCACACCCCGAACCCCGAGTGCACAAACATCCCTCAGCGGTCGATTAAATGCGACGTCCCAAGATGCATCGCTAACCTATTCTTTTTATCTTTTGATTAAATGCATGCGGAAGCAGTTAAAATAAATACCCAGTCAATAAACAAACAATAGGGATAGTAAAACGCAACAAATATTGCGAAAAACAGCATATTTATTTATCCATGTTATGAAATACAAGGATGAATGAAATACATGAATGAATATTCATTATATTCATCTTATCTAATGTATTTATTATGGTACATTTATATCATATATTCTAAGTACATCTCCCTATACAATGAATGTTCATCTTCCCTATCCAGTACATGTATCATTGATACATTGATATTAATGATAAGTACATTCTTGTTCTCCTATAAATAGGAGTTTAGTTTTGATGTACATATAGAACAACAATCACAATACAGTGAAATATCTGGCTTTCTCTACTATCTCTAGTGTTCACTTGCTTTTTCTTTTCAATCTCTTCTCTATTATATATTCGCAACGCAACATTTTACAACACGTTATTAGTACGAAGATCTACCGACTGAGTAAGTAAGTTTTACAAGGTGGGTATTCTTTTTATTAATCAACTTATACTTCATCTTCTTCTATCAATTCTTTATTTTTATTTTTCTTGGCCCAAAGCCAAATTTCAAATCTAAAAGTATCCTTCTGCTCATGAAGTAGTGGTGGATATTTGGAAATCATTTTAATTAATTTAAGGATTTATTTTTGCAAGGATTATGGCAAATATTGAAAAGCCCAAATTCCACATACTGGAAGTGAGTGGAAAGAATTATCTAACCTGGTGCCTTGACATGGAAATGCATCTCCAAGGGCAAGGTCTCGCTAATACAATTACAGAGGATGTAACCTTAAATGAAAAGGATAAAGTAAATGCGCTGATTTTTATTCGCCGTCATTTGCATGAGAGCCTGTAGACTCAATATTTATTCGTTCGAGACCCTCATATCTTGTGGAGGAGGTTGAAGGATATGTATAATTATACCAAGACTGTTATCCTCCCTCAAGCACAATATGACTGGCAAAATCTCAGAGTGCAAGATTTTAAATCAGTGTCTGACTATAATTCCGCTTTATTTGATATCGTTTCTCGGCTTGAGTTATGCGGTATCAAACTCGCTGATGTGGAATTGTTAGAGAAAACTTTCTCCACCTTCTATGCTTCAAATATTGTATTGCAACAGCAATACCGGCAGCGCGGTTGCCACATACTTGGAATTAATTTCTGTGCTTCTTACGGCTGAGCAAACTAATGAATTGCTGCTCAAAAATCATGATCTTAGACCTGTTGGCTCAAAAGCATTGCCTGAAGCACATGCTAACTTTGAGAAAAATACTAGCCATTTTAAGGGCTATAAGCGCAGGCAAGAACATAATCCTAGAAGGGATGGCAAGAAATTTAACCGTCCTAGGAAATCAAACTTTGGCTTGAATCATGGCAAAGAAAAGAAGCCAAAAAAGGTGATTAATGAAAGTATTTGTCATCGCTGTGGCATGACTGGGCACTGGTCACGTACTGTCATACGTCAAAACATTTTGTTGATCTATACCAGGCATCTTTAAAGAATATGGGCAAGCGTGGTGAATCCCATGCCATTGAAATCAATCCTACTGCCATAACCACTATTGAGGCCAACAATATCTCCATTGGTGGGACACCTCTTGCTCCTGAAGTAGCAAATGCATCCTTGGATGTCTTTGATTTCTTTGAGGACCTCTGATTACTTTGATGAGGGATCAAAGTGGTGGATAATAATTTGAACTTCGAATTTTATGTTGTTTCGCTTTAAATGTATTACTTTTTATTGTTCTTTAATATGATTATAAAATGCTTATGGACCTTATATAATATTTATTTTTGAAATTTTATTCGACTATATAACTAATATGCAACTTTTATAATACTTGACACCTGAAGTTGTCAATATAAATGCAAATGGAAAATACCGAGAAAAAGGAAGATGTTTGTTTGCTTGATAGTGCAACAACACATACTATATTTTGTAATAGACACTTTTTCTCGAGTATAACATTGCGTAAGGCACAAATCCATACAATATCAGGTTCTGTTCCGATTATTGATGGTTTTGAGAATGCCACAATTATTTTGCCAAATGGCACAATCCAGCATATTGAGAATGCATTTCTGAGCATTAGATCAAAAAGGAATCTGCTCAGTTTTAAAGATGTATGCTGTAATGGGTACCATATTGAGATTATTTATGAGCAAGATAAGGAATATATTGGCATTTCATCTTATAAGATGGGCCTGAAGACCATCCATGAGAAGCTAAAAGCTTCTTCTATGGGTTTGTATTGTATCATGATTAAGGCTGTTGAAACTTACGCCACCACATCCTGGAGATTGGTAAGTCCTGATCAGTTTGGACTGTGGCATGATCGCCTTGGTCATCCTGGTGTCCACCACATCCTGGAGATTGGTAAGTCCTGATCAGTTTGGATTGTGGCATGATCGCCTTGGTAATCCTGGTGCTTCAATGATGCGTAAGATAATTCAAAATACAAAAGGGCACCCTTTAAAGGATATAAATATATTGTTGTCCAAAGATTATAATTGTGAGGCTTGCTCACAAGGAAAGCTCATTATCAAACCTTCTATAACAAAGGTTAATTTTGAATCTCCTTTATTCTTGCAAAGAATTCAGGGTGATATTTGTGGATCAATACAACCACCAAGTGGACCATTTCGATATTTTATGGTATTAGTGGACGCAGCCTGTAGATGGTCCCATGTTTGCCTATTATCTACGCGCAATGTCGCATTTGCACGTTTACTTGTGCAGATTATAAAGCTCCTGACACAATTCCCTGGTTGTCCAATTAAGAGCATAAGGATGGATAATGCTAGTGAATTTACATCAAAGAGTTTTGATACATATTGTGCTTCACTGAATCGAGGTTGAGCACTCGGTTGCATATGTTCATACTCAAAATGGATTGGCAGAATCCTTGATTAAACGTATCCAAATCATTGCCCACACTCTATTATTGAGAACGAATCTCAATGATACAACATGGGGTCATGTAGTTTTGCATGCGGTAGCTCTAATAAGATTACGCCCCACTGCTAGTCTTCTACAATCACCCCTTCAAATGGTTCTTGGTTATGAACCAGATATTTCACATCTACACACCTTTGGTTGTGCAGTACAGGTGCCTGTAGCATCGCCAAAAAGGATGAAAATGGGTCCCCAACGCCGTTTGGGCATTTATGTTGGGTTCAATTCACCGTTTATCATTTGGTTCTTGGAACCAACTACTGGTGATCTTTTTATTGCCAGATTTGTAGATTGTCATTTCGATGAGACTAGGTTTCCATCAATTGGGATACCTACAACTTCCATGACTGCAAAACAAAAACCAGTTAAGGTTTTCTCCTGGAATGAGAAAAATTTATCTCAATTAGACCCAAGGACTCCTGAATGTGAAAACGAGGTGCAGCGCATAATCCATTTACAGGCTATGGCCAATAGACTTCCTGACGCATTTAGTGATGCTACTAAGGTAACGGAGTCTCATATTCCAGCTGCAAATGATCCAGCTAGGATAGTTGTTCCCGAAGAACAAGCTAAAATGGATCAAAATCCCCCGCACTTGAAGTGTGGTAGACCGATAGGATCAAAAGATACCGCTCCTCGAAAACGAAGGGGAAAGAATCAGGAATCCGCTCCAGAAGAGCCTAGCATTGTGCTTGCTCCCAAAGAGCTTATTGCCCCTGAAGAGGCGCAAACCATGAATGGAACACTAGCCCCGGGAATATCGAGAATTCCATTACATAGTGTAATGAAATTTGGGATCGAAATGAAATATCATTGATGATGCTTTTGCATTCTCAGTTGCTCATAAAATTATGGATGATGATTGTGAGCCATAATTTATTATTAAATGTCATCAAAGGCAAGATTGGCCTAAGTGGGATGAAGCAATTAAAGCTGAATTAGCTTCCCTAACTAAACGAGAGGTTTTTGGACCTATAACTCGTATCCCCGATAATGTAAAGCCCGTTGGATATAAATGAGTATTTATCCGAAAACGAAATGAGAAAAATGAGGTTGTCAGGTATAAAGCCCAACTCGTTGCTCAAGGATTCTCCCAGAGACCTGGGATTGATTATAATGAGACATATTCACCCGTGATGGATATGATTACATTTTGTTTTCTCATTAGCCTAGCAATCTTTGAAAGATTGGAAATGCGTCTTATGGACGTTGTGACGGCATATTTATATGACTCATTAGACTCTGATATTTATATGAAAATTCCCGAGGGATTCAAAATGCCTGAAGCATGCACTCCCCGCAATTTATTCTCAATAAAATTGCAAAGATCCTTGTATGGGTTAAAGCAATCCGGTCGCATGTGGTATCAACGCCTAAGTGAGTACCTAATTAAGGAAAGGTACAAGAATGATCCTATCTGCCCATGCATGTTTATTAAGAAATCAGAAACCGGATTTGTTATTATAGCAATTTATGTCGACGATATAAATTTAATTGGAACTCTAGAAGAGTTAGCTGAAATTGCTGAATATTTGAAAAGGGAATTTGAAGTTAAAGATTTGGGTAAAACCAAACTTTGTTTTGGTCTAGAGCTTGAGCATAAAGCAAATGGAATAATCATCCATCAATCATCATAAATTGAAAGATTGCTTAAACGTTTCAACATGGACAAAGCTTACCCATTGAGCACCCTTATGGTTATAAGGTCTCTAGATCCCCAAAAGGACCCATTTTGTCTTAGAGAATCTGATGAAGAGATACTTGGTCCTGAAGTACCATATCTCAATGCAATTGGGGCCTTGATGTACTTGGCATATGTACGAGACTAGATATCACTTTTGCGGTAAATTTATTGGCACGTTTTAGTTCTGAGCCAACTCGGAGACATTGGAATGGAGTTAAACATATTTTCCGTTATCTCTAAGGAACCATAGATTTGGGATTATATTATTCCAAGGATTCCACTAACTCTGGTTTAGTTGGATATGCTGATGCTGGATATAGATCCGATCTACATAAGGCTCGCTCTCAAACCGGGTATTTATATTGTTATAACGGCACCGCTATTTTTTGGCGTTCTATGAAGCAATCGCTAGTAGCTACATCTTCTAACCACTCTAAGATTATTGCTTTATATGAAACTGGAAGAGAGTGTGTTTGGTTAAGATCTGTTATAATACATATTCATAATTCTTGTTGCTTAATACCGGTTACAAATTCTCCCACTATAATTTATGAAGATAATGCTGCTTGTGTTGCACAAGTCAGGGGAGGATATATCAAAGGTGATAGGACCAAGCATATCTTGCCGAAATTTTTCTATATTCATGAACTTCAAGAAAGTCGACAAATTGATGTTAAACAGATTCGATCCATAAATAATCTTGCAGATCTTTTTACCAAATCATTACCAACATCAAGTTTTGAGAAATTAGTATATGGCATTGGTATGTGGCAAGTTCATAAGATGTAAGATTGATTAGCCCCAGAAGTGGCTATATAGCTCAATTGAGGGGAATATATTATGAATTATGCATTGCAGCATTGATATGCGGCGAGTTCACAAGATGCAATAATGATTAGCCCCAAGAGTGGCTATATATGCATTGCACTCTTTTTTCTTTATGTTCGGTTTTTTCCCATAGGGTTTTTCCGGCTTAAAGTTTTTAATGAGGCAATTAATGCATCCATAAAAGGGAGAGATCATAACATTTGTGCTCTGCACTCTTTTTCCCTTTTGTCCGGTTTTTATCCCACTGGGTTTTTCCGGCTTAAAGTCTTTAATGAGGCAGTATCATTAGATGAACATTTGTAATGAATATAATGAATATTCAAGAGGGAGTGTTATGAAATACATGAATGAATATTCATTATATTCATCTTATCTAATGTACTTATTATGGTACATTTGTATCATATATTCTAAGTACGTCTCCCTATACAATGAATGTTCATCTCCCCTATCCAGTACATGTATCATTTGATACATTGATATTAACGATAAGTACATTCTTGTTCTCCTATAAATAGGAGTTTAGTTTTGATGTACATATAGAACAACAATCACAATACAGTGAAATATCTGGCTTTCTCTACTATCTCTAGTGTTCACTTGCTTTCTCTTTTCAATCTCTTCTCTATTATATATTTGTAACGCAACATTTTACAACAATCCACAGTTACCCCTAGGAAGTTTAATAATTACAAGCCTTTTTACAGCCACTTCCTATCGACCATCTCAAAAACCTTCAGGGATTAAGGTCAACCTAAACTTCACTAATGGCAAGGCCAACCAAAAAGGTGTCGCATCTCGCGCCAACCACAACCGCACCTGGCAGTTCTCCACGCTGCGGCCCTGAAAATGGTTAATAACAACGGGGAGAGATAAAATCTCAGCGAGTCAACTTCCTAAGCCTCGATTAGGAACAAATTCGTCTTGGAGGCAGCCTAATCATGCAACGGCATACAATCTTACCTCACCTTGGCACACCCCTGCATATTAGTACGTCACACAAATACAATAAGCAAAATCAATAATCAAAACACATAATTCTCATGCACCTAGCATCCACACGTGTCTCGATTATAAGGTAAAACCCGTTTTGGCACGTCCCATACCATGCCTAATAGTTTTACCCCATAATCAAGCGCAATGTATCATAATCATTCACACGTGTTCCGATTGTTACGACCCCTCGGGCCACGGCCAACACACGAGTTGGCGGTCTTCCGACATGACCGGGCATCGTCTCAGCCCATCGGGCATGGCATCATTTAGAACCTCCGCCTATATGGCATTCCATAAAGGAGCATCGGTCCGGGCTCAACCACAACTCGGCATCTGGACCCGAATCGGGCATTGCCCCCAAACTCCCGTTGGGTGACGGGTTCAATTAAATGACCACACAAGCATGCCAATACTCAAGCCAATTTTTATCTACCGTCAATTAGCCAAGTGTAAAAGAGTTCGTGCTTAAATAACAAACCTCGGAAAATCTTTACATTTAAAATTCCAGTAAAATAATCGCACGTGGTCACCTATTTAAAATCAACCCGTCAAACTTTGCACACTTTCATTTTAAAACATCATTGCCCCTTTTATCGTGTAAAATACGGCATCCAAACACGACACCTCTAATTTTGCTATTTTCTTATCAATAAACCATCTTTGAAAAATAGCATTTAAAATACATGATATGGGTAATCAAACATCATGGCATTACATGCTCAAACGATTAGAATTAAGTGTAAATTCATCCAGTAAAACGAGCATAAAATTCTACTTAACGGCTAATCTATCATTAATTACGCTAATCACGATTAATTAAACTAAACTCAATTAATTAATCTAACCGACGATTAATTAATCTAATCAAAATCATTTAAACTAATCGCACTTAACTTTAATCTAAACCATCCTTAATCGCAATTAAGGCTAAACTAAAATTAATAAATACTAACCGCCATTAATATTAAACTAACCACCCTTATACGTAATTAACACCTTAATCCACGATTAGGAAGTTAACTCATGGGTTTTTGGTGATAGCGAGCTCACGGCAACGGTGGTGTGACGGTGTCAAGAACTTGATGCTCACTGCTCGAACGACGACGCAAATGGTAGCGGTTCGGCGAAGTTGAGCTCAAGGCCAAGGGGGCTCAGCATGGGCGAATGGCTGCTCGACGGCGACTCGGAAGCTTGGCGGTGGAGATGGTGATGCGGGTGGTGGTGTTGGTGAAAAAATAAAAAATAAAAGAAGAAGAAGATGTTGAAGAAAATGAAGAGGCTTGAGGAAAAATGAAAGCAAAAGAGGAGGGGGGAGGATCGGCAGAGAGGTGAGAGTGGTGGGGAAGAAAAATGCGTGAGAGAAAAAGGGGGTGAAAGAGTGAGAAAGAGAAAAAAAAAGAAGAAAGAGGGAAAGAAAAGAAGAAGGGGCTGACTTGCTTGGGGGTTGGCGTGAGGAAGAAGGGGGAGGGAAGAGAGAAACAATAAAAAAAATAGAGAGGAAGTTGGGGAGGGAGAAATTGTCACGCCTCGATCCTCGAGTGTGTGCCAATTCTTTGATGGTCGATTAAAAACTGCAACTTCCCAGGACTAGTCGCTGACCCTTTTCATTTTATTGCACATGCGGAAGCGAATGGAAGCGAATAACAAATCCCTTGACAGTAATCATCTCGAAATAGAAAAGCAGGACAACAGATTCACAAACAAAACATTCTTTTATATACACACTGAGTCATGTACAAAAGTCTATAACCAAAAGACTTCAAAAGATTAACTCTAAAAAGAAACTGTTCTATCTGACCTACACCTCAGATCACCTTAGCTTGGCTCCAGATCCTCCACTCTACGGCCTTGAAAAGAATTGAGCCCACGACGGGGTGAGATATAAATCTCAGCGAGTTCACGTTCTAAACCCTGATTAGGAAGGTAATACGCCTAGAGTCGTTCTAAAATCACTCAACCAAGGAGACTTACCTCGTCTCAGATCCTCCTTGCATGTTAGCATAATTCATATCATAGACAGCACGAAAGTATGAGTAGCAATCAAGCTCATCAATTGGAATGCCACACTCAATTTTCAAACAAGCACATGGGTCCTGATTATAGGGCCAAATCGTTATGACAAGTCCTATACCATGCCACACAATTTTGTCCCATAATCCAGTACATCTATCTCAATCAATCATGGGTTCTAATTGATTATTATTACCTGCACAGGCAGTTTTACTCGACAAACATCAGTCCTCTGGCGTAGCTAGGTTCCGTCTCACTCTTTTGAGTATGGCTACATCCTCCGACACACATCGGGGACGGCATTCTTTACGGCATTTCCGAAGGAGATTCAGTCCAGAATCTACTGTGACCAGCGTCCACCGACATACACTGGGAACGGGTTCTCTTAGCCTTTAATGTCCACCGACACACACCGGAGACGGGTTCTCTTAGCCTTTAATGTCCACCGACACACACCGGGGATGAGTTCTCTTAGCCAGCACATGATCATTCAATCTCGGCCTAGGTTACCATGCATTGCACTCAAATGCCTATATTAAAATAGTGAACCTGGCCTATTTCCTTTGTATTAAAAACATCCGAGAAAATAGTCGTGTGTGGGTACACAGTCAATTTAAACTAGAAAAACCGATGCTCTTCCTTTTTTAAAATCTCACGGTTCGATATAGTCTTTAAAAACCACTTTAGGTGTTAAAACCCGACACCTAGGATTTTCTATTTAAATACCATAATTTTCATAATCATGACTCAATTGCACAATCCAACAAGCAATTGCATAAAATGATCACACCACAGCAGTCAGCACGAAATTCCGGTCACCGGCTATTCCGGTTTAATTTCTGAAAAATATTTAATAGTTAAATAATTACCAAAATTAATTAAATAAATACATTAAATGCCATAAATAGAAACTTAGGCCAGAAATGCCTAATTAAATACTGAAACAGGCCTGGAAAATTCCCGAACCAATGTAGATAAATAATATAGCTTATCTAGTCCCTAACTAAGCCGTTCTAACCACCTACATGCATAATTGAATAATTAAATCACTAATCTAATCTAACTAATCACCTAATCCCTAATTAACTTAAAGTAAACACCCCTTAAACGTCAGTAGCCTACTAAGTAGAGTTTAGTGCATAAACTCACCGGTTTAGCGCGAAAACCGGTTCATCGCGACGGCGGCCGAAACTTAGGCTTACAACAGCATCAACGGAGGTTCGGACCAGGCCGAAAACTGCCTAACAAATCTTAGTCCAAGCTGAGATTTGTTCTTTAATTGAGCTGGACTGAAGGTTGGGCTGAGATGCGCGGGCCAGGCTGATTTCGTTGGTTGCAGCGGGGGCTTTGAGTGGGTTGGACTGTTGAAGCATAGAGGGCTGGCACGCAGATGTCGTTGCTGGCGGCGAGGAAGAAGCCGCTTCGATGGCGCTGTTGGGGACGCGAGGCAGCTGGCGCACAAAGGAGCTGCTGGAGTCAACTTCGGCTTTGCTGGGTTGACTGGTGGAGATGTGCGGGCGTTGGACGAGTGGTAGTGTGAGTGGGAGTAGAGACCAAACGGTGGAGGGAGACAAACGTTGGTGGAGGTGCGCTGCTGTGGTCAACAAAACAGGAAGTCAGCGAAGGTGACGCTGGTGTGGCGAATTCGCTGGTAGAAGGGGAGGAAGATCGTGGGGCTGATGATGGGATGGAGTGGCTGAGTTGGTGGGGTTTATGGTGGCCTCGACAGACGTTGGTGGAGCAGGGAAAAGAAGACCGAAGTAGAAGACTTTTTGGTGAAAATGGGACGCTCGCGCGAAGAAGAAGGGGAGGCAGCAAGCGTGCTCGAGAGGCTGCCGATTGGGGGCAAAGTCAACAAAATAAATATCTTCTTCAATGCTTGGTCCCCAGAAGCCCACATGCATATCCCCTTATGTCCCCCCAATACTTTCTAGCAAATGTAATCTCACAAATAATCCAATTTGAAGCCAAATGTTGCAGCCCCCATCCATGATTCCGAATTCCACCTCTAGAGCTTCATTTTCTTCACCAAATTCTCCAATTTGATGTCCAATTTTGCTAAGGAAGAGCCCACACAATTTTTACAAATTCCCATCACCAAATAGCTCACTAAGGAGGTAAAAAATCCATTCAATTTGGCTAATCCGAATTTCTTTTTGTTTCCGAATCGTCCGAATTGATTTTCCGTAAAAATCCCGAGCTCGCCGAAAATTCTTTGAAGGATGAGTTGACGTTCTTAAAATAAATCGTGACACGACAGAACTTTGAATTTCTGAAATCAAGTTCAAATTTGCGATTAATTTCAATCTAACGCGATTTTAGCGTGACCCGTTGTAGATTATTTTCAAGCTACATTGTGCATCTTTGATACATTGGCAAATCTCGGTTGTCGTGAAAATCTTGAGGTTTCAAATACGGATACTGGGTACGAAAATGACAGAAAAATCGGTCTAATGCCGTTCGACAGAAATTTTGCAATTAGGTGGAATCACCCACGCACTAATCACCTACATCTATTGAATCGACCTATCTCTGGTCTTTGATCGATTTTGACGGTGTCGTAATGACCCTTGTAGATTAGCACGGTCGAGTAGTTGATTCTTGGTCGAATTCTCAAGTCTATTACTTTTAGATTCCTTAATGACTTCACCTGATAGGCTAGTTATCTCGTGAGTGGCCAACTCAGAGAAAAGAATTATAAGCACGTCGATGAAAAGCCTAACTTATTCAATCAAAAGCAGAACCTGAAATTCAGAATGTCACAACTCTTCCCCTCTTATAAAAATTTCGTTCTTGAAATTTAAACCTTTACAAATCTTAAACCAAAAAGGTGGGGGTATCATCATCTCATCGAGTCTTCACTTTCCTATGTTGCTTCTTCGGGTCCCGTGGTGTTACCGCACCACTTTGACCAAAGGGACTGTCTTGGTATGCAAAACATGTTCTTTTCGATCCACAATCTGAACTGGGCTTTCCACGTATGACACTATGTCGTCCACGTCTAATTCTTCACGATTTAGCACGTGGGTCGGGTTAGGCTCATACGTTCTCCACATCGACACGTGAAAGACGTCATGCACTTGTGCCAACCTCGGTAGCAATGCAAGACAATAAGCTAGGATCCTGATTCTTTCCAGAATCTCAAAGGGACCTACGTACCTCGGACTTGGCTTTCCTTTTTTGCCAAAACACGAAATACCCCTCATTGGTGACACCTTCAGAAAAACGTGATCACCAACTTGGAATTCCAACAGTCTCCGACGCTTATCTGTGTAGCTCTTCTAGCGACTCTGAGCGGTCTTTAATTTATCCTTGATAATGACAACTGTATCCATTGACTGCTGAACCAACTCTGGGCCTGTGATCTTTCGTTCTCTGACCTCATTCCAACATATTAGCATTCTACACGCTCTACCATACAGCGCTTCAAAAGGAGCCATCTGAATGCTCCGCTGGTAGCTATTGTTGTAAGCAAACTCGACAAGATGAAGCTGTTCTTCCCAACTTTCCTTGAAATCCAACACATAAGCTCACAGCATGTCTTTGGGTTTGAATCGTCCTCTCAGACTGGCCATCCGTTTGAGGATGATAAGCCATACCGTATTGCAACTTCGTTCCTAAGGCAGCCTGCAAACTTTTCCAAAAGGCAGCTGTGAACCTCCGGTCTTGATCTGAGGTAATCGTCACCGGCACTCCATGTAAACGAACAATCTGATGCACGTACAACTCTGCGTGCCTATCCAAATCAAGGTCCTTTCGTACAACAATAAAGTGAGCTGATTTCGTCAGTTTGTCAACCACTACCCAAATGAAATTATTACCTCTCTGACTCCTTGGTAAGCCTGTCACGAAGTCCTCCCGGCTTACAATGATGTGTCTTCACTTGCTGACACGTCAGACACTTGGCGACATGCTTAGCGATATCTGCCTTCATATTCTGATACATCTTCATACTACCTGGATGAATGTTGTAATTGCTACGATGAGCTTCTGATAAGATCTCTTCCCTAAGCTCTACATCGTCAGGTACACACAAACGTCCTCGGAACCTTAGTGTTCCGTCATCAGAAATCTAAAATTCAGCCTTTCTCTTTTTAGTATCCTCTTGTAGGATTTTCTGAATCTCTGGGTCTGTTAACTAAAACATCTTGATTCGGATTTGTACTCCCGGCTCAATTCTGAGCGTGGCCATAAGATTTGAAAAGTGACCTGCCTCAAACTTGAAAATCGATCTCAAGCTCTTTCGAGTAAAATCTGTTCCTTGACCATCATATGTGTGACAGCCCAGGGAAGGGGAAGGGGTCCTCTCTAGTCTCACATCGCTTAGGGGAGAGTCCTGGGGCTAGTTTATAAAGGCTTGGGGTCCCTCTAAACTGTGTGACGCGTTTTAAAGCCGTGAGGACTCAGTGTCCAAAGCGGACGATATTACACAGTGGGGCCCGGGTCGTTACAAATGGTATCAGAGCCGACTCCCGATCGCGTGTGGGGCCATAGCGAGGACGCTGTGCTCCTAAGGGGTGGAGAGTGTGACAGCCTAGGGAAGGGGAAGGGGTCCTCTATAGTCCCACATCGCTTAGGGGGGAGTCTTGGGGCTAGTTTATAAAAGTTTGGGGTCCCTATAATCTGTTTGACGCGTTTTAAAGCCGTGAGGACTCCAAAGTGGACAATATTACACAGTGGGGCTCGGGTCATTACAATATGCGCAACTGAAGATTTCCGACTTAGCGCATCTACGACCTTATTCGCCTTTCCAGGGTGATATAAAATATCACAATCATAGTCCTTCAAGAGTTCCATCCAGTGACGCTGTCTCATATTCAACTCATTCTAAGAGAATAGATACTTGAGACTTTGATGGTCAGTGAAAATCTGGAATCTTTCTCCACACAAATAATGTCTCCAAATATTTAGAGCAAAAATGATTGCTGCGAGTTCTAAGTCATGCGTCAGATAATTCAGCTCATGAGGTCTCAACTGACGGGACGTGTATGCAACAACCTTGCCATGTTGCATCAGCACGCAACCCAGTCCTTTGAAAGACGCATCACTATAGATCTCGTATCCTCCAATACTAGATCGAATGGTCAGAACAGGTGCGGTAGTTAGCTTTTGCTTAAGCTCTCGGAAACTATGCTCGCACTTGTCTATCCACACAATTTTTTCTTTCTTCTTCAGTAGTCGAGTCAACGGCGAGGCTAACGCTGAAAATCCCTTCCAAAAACCGTCTATAATACCCTGCTAAACCCAGAAAACTTCTGATCTCTATCACTGTAGTCAGTCTCGGCCAATTGATAATTGCTTCAATCTTAGTCGGGTCCACGGAGATTCCTTCGCCTGAAATCACGTGACCTAGGAATGCTACAAGAGTTAACGAAAACTCACACTTATTGAACTTAATGTACAATCCACGATCTCGCAGAGTCTGAAGCACTAACCTTAACTGTCTTTGATGCTTCTCAGGACTTCTCGAGTACACTAGGATATCGTCAATGAAAACGATCACAAACTAATCCAGATACTTCTTAAACACACGATTCATTACAACAATATGCTCTTTGAACTAAACCTTTTTATATATGACATCAAAGTTATCCATAAGAAAAATAGTCAAGTACAACCCTAGCCAATGATTCTCCTTTTTACAACTTCATTTCAACAACTGAAATTCCACAAGTTTAACCAAAATTTCGCTGCGCTACTCTAAAAAAATTATTCCATAAACATTCTTCTCCTGATCGATGCATGGCTCGGTTCCTTCCTGTCTCCTTCGCCATCCTAGTAGCGCCTATCTACGGTGCATTTTGTGGCGCGTTCCCTCTGTTCTGTCCTATTGGTGGCGGCGGCGGTAACTGCTGTTGTCCCATATGCTTTCTAGGACAATTCCTGGCTATGTGACCCTGCTGGCCACATTCATAACATGTACCCATCCTAAAATGGCACGGGGCTAACTCGTGTCGTTTTCTGCAGAAATGACACATGCCATTCTGTCTTGGTGCTGACTTTCCTATCACATCCTTCCTATTGGGCAGAATGGGATACCTTCCCCCAGACATAAGTCTCTTCCCAAACCTATTCCCATCTTTGTTCGAACCAAACCACGACCCAGATGCAGTGGCTTGTTTGTTCTGGTCTCTCTCTATTAGCTGGGCCTGTTCATACAGGTCATTGTAGTCCTTCAAATTGAAAGGCATTGGCGGACTCCTCCACTCCCGTCTAAGCCCATCTCTGAATCTTCTAGCTCGGTTGACTAGATCCTCGACCAATCTAGGGGCGTACTGCGACAGCTCAGCGAACTCCGCTTCGTATTGATCCACAATCATTGTACCTTGGCGGAGGCATTGAAATTCTGCCATCTTCAGTTCTCTAGCACTGTCTGAAAAGCACTTATTGTTGAAGACTTCGACAAAGGCATTCCTCTCTGGAACCACACCTTCCGGATACACTATACCTTTGGTGGCTCTCCACCAAGTGCTTGCAATTCGCTGCAATTGATATATTACAAGGATGACATTTTCCGCCTCGGTGCACATTAGCAGTGCAAAGGCCTTTTCCAATTCTTGGATCCAAAGGGCTACAGCCTCGAGATCTCCTGCCTCAGTGAACCTTGGGCGGTTCAGCTTCAAAAACTGCTCCAGGAGCTTGTGGATTGGTCTTTCTCTCTCAACAACTACATTCCCAGGTGGAACTTCGACAGGTGTGGTGGCAGGTGTGGCAACGGCAACGGTAATAGCATCAGCGACGGCATTGACGGCAGTAGTGGCGGCTGCGGTAGTAGCGGCTAAAGCAATTGCGGCGGCAGCTTGGTTCTGAGCTTACTGCTCCATCCGATTTCCCATCATCTCTAGCGTCTACATGATCCCGGCGAACCTTGGATCATCAGGGGCTACTACCCCAGCACCAACAAGAGGCGGTGCTACTCCACTAGCGCTAGCTTGAGCTAGTGCTCTACCACGACCTCCTCGGGTACCGATCCTAGTCGGCATCCTACCCCAAGTCATAGGTCCAATGGTTCTCTTTCTAGGAGTCCTCTGCTCCTGATCACTCATAATGTAGACTATCTACAAAACCTATTCCCAATTCCATATAGAATTAGAAACTGAGTGATCACATAAACAACTACCAAACAAGTATGACTCACATGCATCCGCATGAAATAAAGGTATTTTCTACTAACTATCCCATGAACCCATCGAACCTTATCACCCTAACTACCAACCAGCTTTGATATCACAAAATGGGGATGTCATGCCCCAATCCTCGAGCGCATGCCCATCCCTCGGTGGTCGATTAAAAACTGCGACTTCTTAGGACGAGTCGCCGACCCTTTTTATTTTATTGCACATGTGGAAGCGGATAACAAATCCCCTAATAGTAATCATCTTGAGATAGAAAAGCAAGACAATAGATTCACAAACAAAACATGCTTTTATATACACACTAAGTCATGTACAAAGTCTATAACCAAAAGACTTCAAAAGATCGACTCTCAAAAGAAACTGTCCTATCTGACCTACACCTCAGATCACCTCAGCTCGGCTCCAGATCCTCCACTCTACAACCCTGAAAAGAATTGAGCCCACGACGGGGTGAGATATAAATCTCAGTGAGTTCACGCTCTAAACCCCGATTAGGAGGATAATATGCCTAGAGGCGTCCTAACCACACAATCACACAACCAAGGAGACTTACCTTGTCTCAGATCCTCCCTGCATGTTAGCACAATTCATATCACAAATAGCACGAAAGCATGAGCAGCAATCAAGCTCATCAACTGGAATGCCACACTCAATTTTCAAACAAGCACAGGGGTCCTGATTATAGGGTTAAATCGTTATGACACGTCCCATACCATAGTACACAATTTTGTCCCATAATCCAGTACATCTATCTCAATCAATCATGGGTTCTAATTGATTATTACTACTTGCACAGGCAGTTTTACCCGATACACATCGATCCTCTGGTGCAGCAAGGTTCCGTCTCACTCCTTTGAGCACGGCTACATCCTCCGACACACACCGGGGACGGCATTCCTTACAGCATCTCAGAAGGAGCT
This sequence comes from Eucalyptus grandis, assembly GCF_016545825.1. NCBI lineage: Eukaryota > Viridiplantae > Streptophyta > Magnoliopsida > Myrtales > Myrtaceae > Eucalyptus > Eucalyptus grandis. Next base: position 12,629,495 of record NC_052616.1, on the reverse strand, counting down.
TCGGTCCAGAATCTACTACGATCGGCGTCCACCAACACACACCGGGGACGGGTTCTCTTAACCTTTAACGTCCACCGACACACCCTGGGGATGGCTTCTCTTAACCTTTAACGTCCACCGACACACACCGGAGACAGGTTCCCTTAGCTTTTAACGTCCACCGACACACATCAGGGACGGGTTCTCTTAACCTTTAACGTCCATCGACACACACCGGAGATGGGTTCTCTTAGCCTTTAAAGTCCACCGACACACACCGGAGACGGGTTCTCTTAGCCAACACACGATCATTCAATCTTGGCCCAGGTCACCATGCATTGCACTCAAATGCCTCTATTAAAATAGTGAACCTGGCCTATTTCCTTTGTATTAAAAACATTCGATAAAATAGTCGTGTGTGGGTACACGGTCAATTCGAACCAGAAAGACCGATGCTCTTCCTTTTTTAAAATCCCACGGTTCGATATAGTCTTTAAAAACCACTTTCGATGTTAAAACCTCGACATCCGGGATTTTCTATTTAAATACCATAATTTTCACAATCATGACTCAATTGCACAATCCAACAAGCAATTGCATAAATTCATTACACCACAAAAGAGTCAACACGAAATTCGGTCGCCGACTATCCCGGTCTAATTTCCGGAAAATATTTAATAATTAAATAATTACCAAAATCAATTAAATAAATACATTAAATGCCATAAATAGAAACTTAGGCCGGAAATGCCTAATTAAATACTGAAACGGGCCCGAAAAATTCCCGAACCAATCTAGATAAATTGTATAACTTATCTAGTCCTTAACTAAGCCGTTCTAACCACCTAACATGCATAATTGAAGAATTAAATCACTAATCTAATCTAACTAACCACATAATCCCTAATTAACTTAAAGTAAACACCCTTAAACGTCATTAGCCTGCTAAGTAGATTTCAGTGCATAAACTCACCGGTTTAGCACGAAAACTAGTTCACCGTGACGGCGGCGCAACAGCGGCCGAAACTCAGGCTTACGGCGGTGTCAACGGAGGTTCGGAATGGGCCGAAAATGACCTAACAAATCTCAGCCAAAGCTGAGATTTGTTCTTGAATTGAGCTGGACCGAAGATTGGGCTGAGATACGCGGGCCGGGCTGATTTCGTTGGCTGCAGCGGGGCTTCAAGTGGGCTGGACTGTTGAAGCATGGAGCACTGGCACGCGGACGTCGCTGCTGGCGACGAGGAAGAAGTCACTTCGATGGCACTGTTGGGGACGCGAGGCAGCTGGCGCACAAAGGAGGTGCTGGAGTCAACTTCGGCTTTGCTGGGTTGACTGATGGAGATGTGCGACTGTTGGACGAGTGGTAGCGTGAGTGGGAGCGGAGACCGAACGGTGGAGGGAGACAAACGTTGGTGGAGGTAAGCTGCTGTGGTCAACAAAACACGAAGTCAGCGAAGGTGACGCTGGTGTGGGGAATTCGCTGGCAGAAGGGGAGGAAGATCATGGGGCTGACAGTGGGATGGAGCGGCTGAGTCGGTGGGGTTTATGGTGGCCTCGACAGACGCTGGTGGAGTAGGGAAAAGAAGACCGAAGCAGAAGACTTCTTTGGTGAAAATGGGACACTCGCGCGAAGAAGAAGAGGAGGCAGCAAGCGTGCTCAAGAGGCTGCCGATGCAGAGGGAAGTCAACAAAATAAATATCTTCTTCAATGCTTGGTCCCCACAAGCCCACATGCATATCCCCTTATGTCCCCCCAATACTTTCTAGCAAATTTAATCTCACAAATAATCCAATTTGAACCTAAATGTTACAGCCCCCATCCAAGGCTCCGAATTCCACCTCTAGAGCTTTAATTTCTTCACCAAATTCCCTAATATGATGTCCAATTTTGCTAAAGAAGAACCCACACAATTTCTACAAGTTCCTATCACCAAATAGCTCACTAAGGAGGCCAAAAATCCCTTCAATTTGGCTAATCCGAATTTCCTTTCGTTTCCGAATCGTCCGAATTGATTTTCCAAAAAAATCCCGAACTCGCCGAAAATTCTTTGAAGGATGAGTTGACATTCTTAAGATAAACCGTGACATGACAGAATTTTCAATTTCTGAAATTGGGTTCAAATTCGCGGTTAATTTCAATCTGACGCGATTTTAGCGTAACCTAACCTACAGGGTAGCTTTTATGAATTTTTTAGCGCATTTGACCCATGGTAGATTATTTTTTAGCCATATTGTGCATTTTCGACACATTGACGACTCTCGGTTATCGTAAAAATCTAGAAGTTTCAAATACAGACACGGGCACGAAAATGATAGAAAAATCGGTCTAGTGCCGTTTGACAGAAATTTTGCAATTAGGTGGAATCACCCACACACTAATCACCTACCTCTATTGAATCGACCTATCTCCGGTCTCTGATCGATTTTGATGGTACCGTAATGACCCTTGCAGATTAGCACGGTCGAGTAGTCGATTCCTGGTCGAATTCTCAAGTCTATTGCGTTTAGATTCCTTAACGACTTCACATGATAGGCTAGTTATCTCGTGAGTGGCCAACTCAGAGAAAAGAACTTTAGGCACGTCGATGAAAAGCCCAACTTATTCAATTGAAAGAAGAACTTGAAATTCAAGATGTCATAGAAATTGTGGCAGAAGGGTTGGCGTGAGGGGGAGGAAAAGTAAGGGGAGAGAGAGAGAGAGAGAGAGAGAGAGAGAGAGAGAGAAAAAAAGGGGAGAGGAAATTTCGTGAGAAGGAGGGGGAGAAAACGTGAGGGAGAGAGAGAAAAAGAGAGAGAAAAAAATCCTTATTATTATTATTATTATTATTATTATTATTATTATTATTATTATTATTATTATTATTATTATTATTATTATTATTATTTTCTTTTCTCTTTTCCTTTTATTTCTTCTTCTTTTTTCTTTCCAGTCTCCAATTTTTCATTCGACAATTTCTTTTCTGAAAATTTCGAACTCGCCGATAATTCGACGAACGATGAGGCGACATCCAATAATTTAATCTCGAAATCCTCGAAAGTTTGATACCCAAAATCGAATTAAATTTCGTGATTAAAAATTGATCAAACACGACTTTAGTACGACCTAATCTATCGGGTGGCTTTTAGGGGTTCTCACGCAATTGACCCGTGGTCGATAATTTTCGATTCACGTTTGTGCCTCTTCGAATTGCGGACAACCCTCGGTTGTCAAGTAATTGCAAGTGTTCAATTATGTACCCTGAATATAATACCAATAGAAAATCGATTTATTGTCGTTCGACACAAATATCGTAATTGCGCGGAATCACCTGCGAACCAACTACATACTTCCGTTGAATCGATTTATATCCATTTGCTAATTGATTTATGTAGCGTAGTATTGACCATTGTCGACCCTTATGGTCGAGCGGTCAATTTTCGATTAAATTCTCTAGTTTTTCGTGTTTTAACCCTTTACATCCTCACCCAATTGATTAGTTAACTTGTGAGTGATCAGTTCAGAGTAAAATAACCATAAGTGCGTCGATGAAATAACTATTTCAAATATTTCGAAATAGGGCCAAATTTCAGGATATCACAGCTCCATTGATATTAACTAATTTAAGTATTTTTCTTTCTTAATACTACATTCGATGGATTGGTTTATTTATTAGTCAATGGAAATCTCAAAACAATCCTACTTATCTACTAATTTAAGTATTTTCTTTCTTCATGCTTTTGCTTGTCCAGTTGAAGTATCATCAACTGTCATGCGAAATAGCACAGTTTGATTTTGAGTGAAACAATTGGGAACCAATCAAACGACAAAAAATTTAGAATTCAACCCTCCCTCCTCAACTCAAAAGACTGTCCATCAACATCAAACAAAGCAATTAAACCAGGTTTTCTCGTAGCCATTCTATTCGAGATCTCTTATTGCCATCAAATGAAGTAAAATAGCAAAGGTTAGATGGCCAACGAATCCCCTATGATGAACCAAATTCAGAAAAAATTCAAACAACGTGAGCGAGCTCTAGATCAAAATGTGCATTTGGCTGGAACCAATATCAAATGCAAAGTGTGATTCCTTCAAATAGTTTCCATCTATAACAACTTGTAAAATCATGAAAAACCAATTATTTTCTTAACAAACAAAGAAGTTCTTGTAATGTACAATTTGCAAGTCGAAAAATGTTGAAGCTTCCTCTATAGAACCACTTGTTTTTGGAGTCAATAAGTCAAAAAGTCTTGACCAAGAGGTTTCATCTTTCCTACCATAATCAAGGCAAATGTTTTGTTCTACATGAAAGATACATGGTCCATGCTGGGAATTTGCTTGCTACAAATTATGGCACTCATGTCATAGAATGAAAAAAGCTAGATGTGATTGGGAGCATGTCTCTATATGGATTTCTTATTTTTTTGTGTTCATTGTTGACCAGAATACATGACTATATTGCAACAAAATGAAGAAGCTCTAAGTCTCTAACTTGGAAAACATTGATTGTTTTCTTAACTTCAACAATATACTGAAGTGTATGTACCCTTTAACGCTATCCTGAATGCATGAAAAAAAAAATTACCAAAATAAGTCAATTCCCATGCCTCTTGTCACATGAACTAAAAAGGAAGACAAAGCGACCAGTTTCTAGTATTCATATTCACATCTTGTAATTCTAGAAATACCTTGAAGACTCAAGAATTGAAGATGCTTCATGTGCTTTATAGCCCTTTCAAGAATTCTGAGCCCTAAACTTCTATATGATGCTTGGCAAAATCTTGCCAACTCCCAAGGTATAGTACATTGAGATTTTCCAGCTTGGAGAACCAATCCAGCTTAAAATCAGGATAAGGATCATTGACGTTAGATATGGTTTGTAGTTTCTCCAGATTATGTTAGATTAAATATAAACTAAAACCTGACGATCCCGATTTATCAATCACGGATGAATTCACACAAAATTCGGGATCGATTGCAGAAACGTAAATATCAACATACCTCCAGCCATTGATGAAATTTGCAAAAGTGAAAAACCTCAAAACCTTGGACGGATCCACGTAGCACGATCGATCTGCAATATGGGAACACCAAGTCTGTACGTCCTGTTCTATTAGCCAATACCCCTCAAACCTGATAGTGTGTTTTTTATAGTGATAGGGTTTGAACTAGATGACCTGACGTTTTATTCCATTTTTTACGTTACTGACATCTTCCATCAAGACCGTTATAGTAACATATTAACGGGAAAATATCACGTAATAGATGTAGGTGATAAATTGGGCAATAAATCGGAACTAATTGGGAACACAATATTGTGATCATATTTAGAATAATAAATATATATTACAAATTACAACATTCTCCCACTTGATCCTAATATTCCATCAAATGAAATATTAACCCAAACCCACATAAACTTCATATTGAAATAAAACACATGAATCACGGCGATGAGTCCCCTTAGAGGAGTATTATCTTCCGTGTATCACAATGCATTTCATCAGCCCATATGTGATCAAATAACTTAATGAATGAACCTTATATTTACTCCAGGTCAAATGTAATTGTTTTTTCTCAGAATAACTGAATGTATATAACTATATTGAGAAAAACATTATAAATGAATAAACGTCTCACAAATTCTTCCATATAAAGAAAAATTTACATGATTGGACCAATGCCCATTCTAAATACATGATTCTTTTAATTCATTGGTGGCATGCCTTTAGTTAAAGAATCAGCTATCATCAATCCAGTGCTAATGTGTTCTATGACCACTTTCTTCTCTTTAACACGTTCTTTGATGGCTAAATTCTTGATGTCGATGTGCTTGCTTTGACTACCACTTTTGTGGTTCTTAGCCATGAAAACTATAGCTGAATTGTCACAAAATATTCTTAATGGCCTAGCAATGGAATCCATAATTCTAAGCCCCGATATGAAACTTTTCAACCACACACCATGTGAGGTGGCCTTAAAATAGGAAACGAACTTTGCCTCCATAGTGGAAGTGTCAACCAAGGTCTATTTTGCACTCCTCCAAGATACAGCTCCGCCAGCAAACATAAAAATATATCCCGATGTTGATTTACGGGAATCAACGCAACTAGCAAAGTTTGAGTCTGAGTAACCAACAACCTCCAAGCTGTCTGTCCATCATACACAAGCATGTGTCCCTTAGTTTCTTGAAGGTACCTTATCATCTTCTTTGCAGCTCTCCAGTGGTCCATACTTGGATTACTTTGGTATCTTCCCAACATTCCCACAACAAAGGCTATGTCAGGTCGAGTGCAAACTTAAGCATATATCAAGCTTCCGACAGTAGAAGCATATGGAATTTTCTTCATTTGTTCCCTTTCAAAATCGTTTATCAGGCATTGGTTTAAATTAAACCTATCACTCTTTACAATGGGTGCTATACTTGGTGAACAATCTTTCATCCGAAACCTCTCTAAGACCTTATTGATATAGGTTTCTTGAGATAGTCCTAATATACCTCGAGGTCTATCTCTATGGATCTTAATGCCAATGACATAAGACGCTTCATCCATATCGTTCATATCAAAACTCTTAGAGAGAAATTATTACACTTCATATAACAACCCCTTGTTATTGGTTACAAGTAAAATGTCATCTACATATAACACAAAAATTTTTTTTTTGCTCCCACTAACTTTCTAGTATATACATTGATCCATGACATTCTCTATAAAACTGAATGAAGAGATAACCTCATGAAATCTTAAGTACCATTGGCGAGATGCTTGTTTCAAGCCATATAGAGACCTTTTAAGTTTGCATACCAAATACTCACCAGCACTAGAGAAGAATCCTTCTAGTTGTTTCATGTAAACCACTTCTTCCAATTTTCCATTGAGGAACGCCATTTTCACATCCATTGGATGTAACTCCATATCAAAATGAGCAACCAATGCCAAAATAATACAAAGAGAATATTTCTTGGATACATGAGAAAATGTCTCCATGTAATCAATTCCCTCCTTTTGAGTGAATCCCTTGGCAACGAGTCTGGCTTTGTATCTCTCAATATTGCCTAATAAACTTTCTTAGTTTTGAAGACCCATTTACAAACAATGGCCTTCGCACCATCAGGCAACTTAACTAAATCCTAAACTTCATTTGATGCCATAAAATTCATATCTTCCTTCATGGCATTGTACCATAAATTAGATTTATCATAACTCATGACTTGTTAAAATGTCTCGGGATCACTTTCAGCTCCAACATTGTAGTCAGATTCTTGTAGATACACAATGTAGTCATTAGGGATTGTTGATTTCTTTATTCTAGTAGACCTTCTTAATGTTACATCAACATTCTCTTAAGGAGTTTGTTGTTCAACTGGAAGCTCAATAGTATCTGATAATTGCTGAACAGTTGGGTTTACCGAATCAATATCAGTAAGTTGTGGATCTTCAATGATTGGTTGCTCAACGACCGATTGAACTGAAGGGGTGTTGTAAACATTAACCAATCCAGTACCTGAGGTGGAAGGTTGAGTATTTGAATGATCTTCTTCGGGAATAAAGTCCATGAATTGATCGCTCCCACTAATAAGGTCATTCTCAAGAAATTTAGCATTTCTTGATTCCACAAACCTAGTGGTGTGAGATGGACAATAAAACCTGTATCCTTTGGACTTTTCAGCATATCCAACAAAGTACCCACTTATAGTCCTTGGATCTAACTTATTTTCTTGTGGATTGTAGATTCTTACTTCAGATGGGCATCCCCAAACACATACATGTTGCAAACTCGGTTTTCAACCTTTGAATAACTTAAAAGGCGTCTTTGGAATAGCCTTGGTTGGAACTTGGTTCAATATGTACACAACCGTTTTAAGAGCCTCAGTCCACAAAAACTTAGGAAGTTTGGAGTTGCTGAGCATACTCCGCACCATGTCCAATAATATTCAGTTTCTTCTTTCTGCAACATCATTTTGGTTCGGTGAACCAGGCATGGTGTATTGGGCAATAGTCCCATGCTCTTCAAGAAACTTTGCAAATGGACCGGGTGCTTGTCCATCTTCAGTGTATCTACCATAGTATTCTCTACCTCTATTTGATCTCATGATCTTAATTTGCTTATCGTATTATTTCTCTACTTCGGTTTTAAATACCGTAAAGGCATCTATCACTTCGTGCTTATTACGAAGCAAGTAGAGATACATAAATCGTGAATAATTGTCTATGAAAGAAATGAAGTATCTCTAACTATTTGAGTCTATATTTGGACTACAAATATTTGTATAAATGATTTCTAATATTCCTGTACTCCTCTTAGCACCTTTCTTTGACTTGTTGGTCTATTTTCCCTTTATACAATCCACACAAATGTCAAAATCAGTAAAAACTAGAGTATTAAGCACTTAATCATTTACTAGTCGTTTAATTCTATCCATGGAGATATGTCATAGGTGCCACAACATAGAGGAATCCTCATTCACAACACATCGTTTTATATCAACATTATCGTGAACGTGCATCGCATTATTAATGACATTTTCTTGTAAATTAATTCAAAAGAGACCGTCGAGACAAAATACCACTCCCAACAATTTCAGATTTATACAATAAATTGAATGTTGAATCTGAAAATTCAAATGAGTATCCCAAAGGTACAAGTTTTGAAACTGAAATTAAATTCCTAGAAAAAATAAGAATATAAAAGGTCATTTCTAAAATTAAAACAAAACCACTACTGAGAATTAATATGCATGTCCCAATAGCTTCCACACACGAGCGCATCTTATTTCCTGAATAGATGCTTTGTTCACTTCCCCCTAGTTTCTGCTGGTTCTAAAAATCCTGTAAGGAATTCAAAACGTAGATTGTAAAACCAGAATCAATCCACCAGGTGTTATGACCCACATCAACCATATTAGATTCATAACAAACACATGAGAGTTGGTTACCTTTCTTTTTTAGCCAGGCCTTAAATTTGGCGCAATCCTTCTTCATGTGCCCCTTCTTTTTACAGAAGAAGTACTTGGATTCCTTCTTAATGCCAGCTTGGGGAGGTAGAGGCATCTTACCTTTTTCCTTCTGCTTGCCTTGCCCTTTATACTTATCATGTGTTGCCATATGGGCACTTTCTCCTTTCTTTATTAGTAGTCTCTCTTATTCTTGAACACACATGGTCATGAGTTCATTGATTAACCATTTAGTTTTATGTGTGTTGTAAGAGATCTTGAAAGGAGCATACTCTTGTGGGAGAGTATACAGGATATAGTATACAAGAAAGGAATCTGATATCCTAACCTCAAGATTTTTCAACTGAGCTGCAATGTCCCTCATCTTCATGATGTGCTCACGCACACCTCTTACACTGGTAAGTTTCAAGGATGAGAACTTCATAATTAGGGTCATGGCATGCGCCTTCTCTGAAGACTCCAATTGTGCATCAATAGCCTCTAGTAATTTCTTGGCATTATTATGCTGAACGACTGAATCACGAATGCTAGCAGAGAGTTTTATCTTTATGTACATCACACTGAGACGGTTGGATCGCTCCCATTGTGCATAACGAGTATGTTCAGCATGAGTGCTATTCTAAGTAGGTTCAGGTGGTTCGTTTGACCTTAGAGCATAATCAAGATCCATGCACCCCAATTGAAGAAGAACCGATTCTCTCCATTCTTTATAGTTATTTCCATTAAGCTCGGGAACAATTATACCAGAACTAATCATAGGTGGTAAGACTGTATCATAATCAAAGAAAACTTATGTATCAATATATTTTTGGCAAATAAACTTAAATCATATTTTACCAATGTAAAATATGTTATAAAATATGAATCACATAACATCAAAAATTATTTGTGGGCTAAGTTTCTGATTTAAATTGATTCATAATTACTTCATGATGAAACTATCAAATTATATTCCCTTCCTTAATCCATGTGGATAAATTAAGAAAGATAAAATAATATTTCATCCTAATTAATCACATTAATATATTGAAAATTCATGTGGGATAAAATTCATAATATTAATGTGACTAATCACAATTATTGTTTTTGACTATATGTGATCCAAAGGCTCTTATTGTATATGATTTAATATAATTAAAGATGTTGTGGCTAATCTTTAATTAATTAAATATATACGGATCACTAGACATTTAATTCTATAAGAAAATATCCATAAAATTGCACATAAGGGTAAAACAGTAAAATCATGTGCAAAAGGGGTGAAACTGGAATTTTGCACATAAGGCTAGAATTGAAATTTTACTCTTAAGGGGTAAAATAGGAATTTTATGCCCAAAAAGGGCAAAATCGTAAATTTTCACGCCCAAGGGGGCAAAACCACAATTTTATGTGTCCAGGGCAGAATTGTAATTTTCCTAAATGCGGAGGGGCAAAACTGAGAAACCACGCAAGCGCGCTTTCCCGTTGCACACGCCCGCTTTAGCTCGTTGCACGCACCCATTGCAGCCCCTCTGGCACTGCGACGCATGCACTAGAGGTCTTCCTTGCGGGCTTTCTTCTTCCACCATGACCTACTACGTTCCGCCGCCTGGGTCTCCTCCCACAACCCATATCCGACCAAATTGATTGATGGGTTTCGAAGAGAACGTCGGGACGAACGAATAATTTCAAGATTCGGTAAAAATGACCAACATATTGACTGGAATTAAGCCTAAAACGATATGCCCTAAAAACCCTAACCACCAAAATTTCACCGCTCGATTAACCTTCAACGATCGGTAATTTGCCGAAAAATTTAAGGGTTTTTCTTCCTAATGGCGGTGTGATCATGCAAATCCATTATCGCGTGGTGGGTCGCCTGAATTTGGCTGGAATTTTAAATTCTAATCCAAGCCATTTAGAAATCTGAATTTACCCACACATAATTCAATGAAAATAAATAAAAATTCCAAAAATTTCATTAAGGCAGAGATTGTAAACATGCTCTGATACTAACTGTTAGATTAAATATAAACTAACGATCCCGATTTATCAATCATGGATAAATTCATACAAAATTCAGGATTGATTTGCGGAAACATAAAGATCAACATGCCTCCAGCCATTGATGAAATTTGCGAAAGCGGAAAACCTCAAAACCTTGGACGGATCCACGTAGCACAATCAATTTGCAATATGGGAACACCAGATCTGTACGTCATGTTCTAGTAGCCAATACCCTTCAAACATGATGGTGTGTTTTCTATAGTGATAGGTTTTGAACTAGATGACCTAACATTTTATTTGTTTCTTACGTTACCAATATTTTCCATCAAGACCATTATGGTAACATATTAACGGGCAAATATCACATAATAAATGTGGGTGATAAATTGGCAATAAATCGGAACTAATTGGGAATACAATATTGGGATCATATTTAGAATAATAAATATATATTACAAATTACAACAGATTATTCTCATTTTTTGTCAAACTCTCCCGAGAAGATTTTCCTTCATTTCTTACCAAGCATGCTCTGTAAGACCACGAGAAGTCTTCAGTAGGAACTCCCATCGAATTGAAACTAAAGAACCCAATTTTCTTCGCCATGGCAATAACCACGAAGCGGACCAAAGGATCCATCTTGAATGCTATGACTTTCTGTTTCCCGAGTACGGGTTCGACAAAACCTTTTGTAATGAACTCCTTGAAAATATCATCAACACTCTCCTCCCCAGGATCCACCAAACCCTCTCTGATCCACCAGTTCACAAGAAGCCTCTTCCTCAATAGAGCATTCTCAGGGAACACAGAGAAACACAGCAAGCATAGCTTCGACCTTGGGTCGAGATCCTTGATAACACGCAAGAGATCATTGAAGAAGTCTTCGAAAGCAGGGGCACCCAGAACTTTATTCATCATGTCTTGTCTCGGCGTTTCGCCAACAATGCAGTATGCGTCGAACACAAACCCCGCATCCGATTGATGAGCATTAGTATTAGAGGTGGACAACTTACTGAGGGAAGGAATCTGGAGTTTCAAATGCGTTACCATATCGCTGATGGAGTGGAACTTGTCGAGGACTTGCTGACTGCTGGTCGCACTCGTGCTTCTCTAAACATGAGCCATACTAGTCAGGATCTGATCAATGTTCTCAAACTGCTTGCCGAAGTCCACCTCCAACTTCCTGAACTTGGTCAGCGCGCACTCGATGTAATTGAGGTCTCTCCGCAACTTCTCCGCTTGATTCCGCAGCGAGTCATCGCTCCCACGAGAGCTCGTGGTCGCGGTGGCGCCTCCGCTGCCGTCGCCGCCGCCTCTGCCTCCGTTGGCAACGGTGGGGCTACCGGAGCCGCCGTTTGTAACCGCTTCAGCCTCCTTGCTGCTGACTCCCTTCTTGTCGTCGCAGGCTAGCATACCGCCGTAGCAGCTGACAGTTTTGTCACCATTGCCGCCACCGCCGTCCTTGGCCTTGATCTTTCCCTCCGTGGGGGCGACGGCACCGTCAGGAAGAGAGTCCTTCACTTTGGAGATGAATGCAAGCAACTCGGGGATGGATTGGATGATGGGCTCGACGTTTTGGATGTCTCCGTGACTCAAGAGTTGAAGTGGACCGTGGTGCAGCAGCGGCGGTGGCAGGGGAGGCTTGGTCGACACCATTGACAAGAGAGAGCTCAAGGCGTTGAGTCGAATCTTCCAAGAATCAACACAGCAACAGCAGAAGCAAAAAAGGAAGACGAAGAAGCGGGCGGTGGTGCAAAATGAAGGGAATGCAAAGTCAACGGGTCTCCTCCTTGCTTGCTGCTGAGCTGGAGGAGGAGGAATCCGAGCTGATGTGGCCGAGGGAACTCATGCACGCGTGGCTTAACGCCACGTCACGTGTGTCACACATCGCTACATAATAACACATTAGACTTGCCAAATAAAATGCGGGATAAATGCATTGAAAATCCTAAAAACCTATCGAAAGAGTGTAATTAAGTCCTAAAAATTTCAAAAAATATAATCAAGTCCTAAGGCAAAAGAATGCTTCAAGTGCCAAAAGTTAGCACAAATAGACACTTAAGTGCTAAAACTTACGAAAGTGGCACTTAAGTGCCACATTTTATGAAAAATAGGACACTTGAGTGCCACATCTGGCGAACCTCACCCGAAATCCTACGTGGCATTTTTTTATTAATTTTCTCGCTTACGTGGCTTGCCGAAATGCTGACTTAGCAAAACACACACAAAAACTATGTCATTTTTGTATAATTTTAATTTTAATATACAAATTAATTAAATTAAATTTAAAACATAATAATAATAATAATAACAACATTTATTTTAAAAAAAAAAACGAAGGTGGAGGAGGAGGAAGGCAGCCGGCAGCTAAGGGCTAAGCCCTCGCCGCCACCGCCTCCCCTGCCATTGCCGGAAGGTGGGCGCCTCAATGGGCAGCCGCCCTTGGCTAGATCAGGTGACGGTCGGCGACCCTCGCCAGATCTGGGCGAGGGGCACGCAGGCCCTCACTGCCGGTCGGCTAGGGCCGCCGGCCCTTGGCCAGGGCTCGGCGGCCCCGGCCAACCCTCCCCACCTTCCGGCGATGGCGGGGAGGCAGCGGCAACAAGGGCTCAGCCCTTAGTCACTAGCTGCCTTCCTCCTCCTCCTCCATTTTTTAAAAATGCTTTAAATAAAATTAGTTTTAAATTAAATTAAATTAATTTTTTTATCATATCAGCACCAAAACGACGTCGTTTTTGCATTGCCTAGCCACGTCAACGTGCAAAACGACGCCATTTTACACTTACTTTGCCGAAAAATTGCCACGTTAGCATTTTGGTCGAATTGGCACTCAAGTGATCCATTTTGCTCCGATTTTGGCACTTAAGTGTCACTTTCGTAACTTTTGGCACTTAAGTATCCCTTCGTGCCAACTTTTGGCACTTCAGGGGTCTTAATGTCCAAGTCCTAAAACTTGTTAAATTAGTTAACTCAAGTAACACTTTTTGAAAGTTTTAGATCTTTTAGGACTTAATTATATTTTTTGAAATTTTTAGGACTTGATTGCACTTTTGTTATAAGTTTTAAGATTTAATTATATTTTTAAAAAGTTTTAGAACTCAATTACACTCTCGTAACAGATTTTAGGATTTCAAATGCACTTTTCTATTAAAAAAAAAAAAAAAACCACACGCGCACACTAAACTTCACACATAAAAAGAATATTATCGTATTCAAGGAGTTTCATATCATTTGCAAGAGGATTATTTTGTAATTACATTAGATGAAGAGTAAATATTGATTAAATATATTCTTTATCACTTATTGTTTGTGACATTACAAAAACAAGACGCTTTAATAGATTAGATATTTGTCATAAGACAAAATTTATTTTGGACTAGTTTTTCTCCAATGTTAACAATTAGTAGAGATGCAAAATCCAACCACCTTATGATGAATTGTTTACATTTTGATCTTGCTAAAAGTGGTTCTAATAGGTAACTATAGACGATATTTCACACAAAGTAAAAATTATCTTTGCAAAACACCGCATTTATTCTGTGGCATCCCAAAATTCAAAGTCAAGTTATAAGGTGTGTTAAAGCCTCTAATTAGGTAATGAAATTACCTATGGTTTATGCTTTAGCCATTAGTCTCTTTTAAGATTAGGTGATTTGTGCTTGTGTTTATGAGATTTTAAATTTGATAGGTTAATGATAATCTATGCTTGGCCATACACCTTATAGATTAAATTCCTATAAATAAAATGTCATAAGACTTTGGCTATGTGGAATTTAAAATTTAAAATTTATAGAAGAAAGTATAAAAAAGGGAAAATTTAATTTTTAATTAGGTTGGGCCTTAGGCCCATTGGCCTAAGCTTTAGTGGGCCAAGCTAGCCGGCCCAATAGGAGCCCATGGAGGGGCTGTCGACCGGCCCATTGAGGCCCAAGGAGGTGTGGCCGTCGGCCACAAGGGAGGCCCAAGCCCAAGCCCATGCATGTGTTGTGACAAGTGGCAAAGGGGAGATGCCATGCATTGGCCATTGGAGAGGCATGTGATGATTGCAAATGATGAGGTTTAGGGGGGAATAAAAGGGAAGAAGAGGAGAGAGAATGGCCGGTTAGCCATTCGGCCAAGAGAGGGAGAGTGAGGCCGAGAGGGAGGAGAAGAGGAGCTGCCCGCCGTCCGTCCGCCCGAGTGCCGCCCGATTCGCCGCCGTGTGCCGCCGTTCGTGTGGTCTAGAGGCAAGTTGGGAGTTCACTTTCTACTCTTGCACCAATGTTTTGCATGTTTGGTCGGAATCTAGGATGTTTGGAGGCATGGGAGTGAAGCTAATGTGTTTGATACTTGAGATGCATGCTGTTTTCGCATGAACAGTTTGAGTCAGAATTTTGTGAGAGCTTGCATGCATGTTTAGAGTTCGATTTTGACTTTGATCTCTTCATGAAAGTTGTAGCTAACATCTTAAACTACGACATACTAAAATTTGGTACAAAATGATGGAGATTTAAGGGGTTAAACTCTCATCCTACGGAGACCTCAGATCTGGAACGATTTCACTGACCTTTTGATGGATTTGTGGTTGCATGTTGATTTGAGCTAAGAATCTCTCTTCGATTTCTTCATGAAAATTATAGAGAACATATTGATGTAAAACATATCCAAATTTCAGAGGAAACGAAGAAGAATAGGTAGGTTAAGACTCAGTATTTCGGAGAAGCATGCACAGGACGATTCGGTGTTAGATCCAGAAGCTTCGTGTGACTGTAGAAAATAATATAAAAATAATCTGACTTGGAAGTCTTCATGAAAAATTCACTTTAGTGTCTTGGCTATAACTTGGTAAAATTTCGTAATTTTTGGAGGTCGTATGGATATTTTAATTAAATTATTTCGGAAACTGTGCAGTCTGATTTCATCCGAAAATTTCAATGCTGTTTTGTGTGAATTATGGATTTGTGTGGAATTCTATTTGGCCATGTATTTCGCATGAAATCATTATCCTAATGTCTTGTTTATCACTTGCCTTAATTTTATGATTATTGAGAATCATATAGATATTTAAATTAAATATTCTTGAAAGTGGCCCAAGCTGGAATTTAAATAAATGTAAAAAGGGCATGATAAATGGATTATTTTAATTGGCATAAATTCCATAAATTTTATTTTATGAATAATTGTACCATGTTGCATGTATGATGTGGTCTGATGTATGCATTGAGATGCATGTATGAATTCAATGCTGAATATGATTTTTGGTTGCCATTACATCATATGCCATGCTAAATTGAGACCGAAATTGGTGAACATGAATAATGTTAAATGAGGAGATTGTTGTGGCGGATGATAATGCCCTGGGAGTATCAGGATGCCCGGGATGGGGGCTGCCGGATGCCCGGAATGTATAGAGATACATTGCCGGATGGCCCTGGGAGTATCAGGATGCCCGGAATGGTTGGGTGCCGGAAGCCTTGGAGGTCTTTGCCCGAGGGGATGCCTCGTGATGCCAGTTGGGATGCGAGATGCTCGGAATGGGGGGGTGCCGGATGCCCAGTGGCCTTGAATGGCTGAATGCCGGAGGTTTTTCTCGCGATGCCAGGATGGGGTGCGAGTGTAATGTATGGGGTGAAATTGATGATCCGAGGAAGGGTGATGTGGTGATCGAATTGAAAGTTAAAAGTGGAAATTGAACCATGCATGATATGATGATGATCACTTATGGCATGATGACATGTGTATGATACGGTGATGTCATGATGATGATGACATGTGTATGATACGGTGATGTCATGATGATGATGACATGTGTATGATATGGTGATGTCATGATGATGATGACATGTGCATGATATGATGTTATGCATGATATGATGATGATATATGATATGGCATGATGATATGCATGATATGATGATGCCATGATGATGGTGATATGGGTATGATATGATGATGATGATATATATGATATGATATGACGATGTCATGATGACGATGATATGAGTATGACATGATGATGATAATGTATGATATGATTGTGATGATGATGCATGATGGTATATGCACGGCATCAAGGTAAGTACGCATGAATGCATGAATAGCATGTATGATGTTATGATTGTATTGCATGATGCTTTGAGTGGTTATTGGATTCCTTTACCTGTTGAGTGGTTGTACTCACCCCTTTTGGGGACCAACATTTCAGATTAGCAGCATGCCGCTCCCTGCCGTCACGCGGCGTGTGTCTTACGGCCTACCATCCGATGTAGAGGTCGAGTGCGAGGAGTTTGGCTGTCCTTCTGTTCCTGGATTGACGTATATTCGAGTGCGTTGTTTAGTCATGTATGATGTAGGCCTGGCTGGGGGCCCGGTTGTCCAGGAGTTCATATCCGTCCACATTCGTCGCGACGGTGTGATGCGAGGGATGTTGCCGCCGCCACCGCCTGATGCACCGGGTTGGGTGTGAGGGCCCGTGCGTGACGAGTAGGTGCTGGATCTTTTTGGGGATAGTTACCGACATTGATGATGGGGATTGTTGCACGTGAGTTGTAGAGGGTCGAGGGTTCTTTTTGGGGTTTTAGGCCGGACGTGGCTGAGTCCTGGCTTTTCCTTTTGATGTACCGACCCAAGAAAGCCCATCTTGAAAATATATGTAAATAAAGTGTCGTGGCTCGTCTTTTAATCATGATGATTAGTGGTGTGTATTTGTATCATGGTTGATGGAGGGTGAGATGGTGGTGTTTTATTTTGCTTCCGCTAATGAGTCGCGCTGGGACCGTTTTAAAAAAAAAAATTTGTCTACGAATTACGACGTCTCTTCTAAGAAGAAAGGAAACAAGGTGTAACGTTGGTGCTTGTGGCGACCTACGAAGGGTTCGGGGTGCCACATATTCTTTTAAGTTATTAAAAAAGTAAATGGTTGTAGCTTAATTATTATAAGTGTAGTTTATTTTTGCTCGAAGCATGGGGCACATTCTAGTGGAGAAAATTATCAAAAAAATGTCCTAAACTTATTGTAATTGTATCAATTAAGTCCTAAACTTTTTTGTGGCCAATTCAATCATAAACATTCTATAATTGTACCAGTTCATTCCCTCCGGTCAAATTTGGACGTCAAGTGCCCGCTGTCCAGTGAACATTGACGTGGACAATTTTTTAATAAATTTTTTTTTTTATTTTTTCAAATTGTTATTAATTTTTTCCTTTTTATTCTTTCTTTTTTTTTATTCGTCCTTCTTCCTTCTTACTTTGGCCGATCGCTATCAACCAAAGACAAGGGCTGGTGAGGCTTGCCATCGGCTAGAGGAAGAATGAAGAAGGTGAAAAAAGAGAGAAAAATTATGAAAAAATTATCCACGTCATCATTCACCAAAAGGCCAGTGTCGACCTGTCAAATTTGGTTGGATAATTGAACTGGCATAATTGCAGAAGATTTAGGACTGAATTGAAAAAAAAAAGATGATTAAATTGACACAATTGTAATAGGTTTATGACTTTTTTTGGTAATTCTTCCTTTTCTAGTGTTTAGGACACACACTAGGAACAAAAATATGTTCTTTAAAGAATAAACCCTAAATGAAAGGAAATAATCTTCAAAATGCATGTAAGAACACATGAACCTGGCTAGATGAAAAGTTCCTCACATAATCCAAAACCATGGACAAGGTTGGTTTCACCAAAATGTCAATATTCTTTGTTGTGATGTAATATATTACAATGAGATAATTACGCAAAAAAAGTTCTAAACATGTTGTGTTTGTGCAAATTCAATCTTAAACATTTTAATATGGCCAATCTAGTCTTACAATTTTTTTACAATTTGCCAATACAGTTAACCCGACCAATTTTAGCTAAAAATTACTTACGTAAATGTTGGCTGTCCTACATAACACAGCTAGCATTGATGTGGATAATTTTATAGCATCTTTTAAAGTATTTGTTTATTATTTTTCTTTTCTTCTCTTTTCCTTCTTTGCCTTCCTTTTGTTTTTTTTTCCAAATGGCCAATGAGCTCCAGCATGGGTGCTGGTGGGTAGGGGTGAGCACGGTTCCCGAGTAGAACCAGGAATCGGAAGTCCGATTCGATTCTCAATTCTAAAGAGAGAGGTTCCGATTCTCGATTCCTTTCTTTGAGAACTAGCAATTCCCAGTTTGGTTCTCGGTTTCGGTTCGAACCGGAACGAGAACTGAAATCAGGATTCCCTTTCTCCAAAACCCTAACATTTTCTTCAATATTCATTCTTCACTTTCTCTTTTCTTTCCATTTTCTCTTTGCAACACTCCACGCTCCCAACAACGATCCAACGCTGCTTGCCACCCTCAATGCCATCATCACGACCCATGATGTTGCCGTCAACGCCATCGCTACTCCGTTTGACGACGTTGCCGGCTCTCACCATCGCGCTTGACGCCTCCCAACAACAAGCTATTGTCGGCCGCCACGTGATGCTGTTGTTGTTCCACCATCGCTATCTTGCCGTCAATGACACCACTACTATTCAGACTTCAACACGAGCCGCTGCATCTCAGCCTCCCGATGACGAGTTGCTGCTATTTGCACCGCAACTAGGATAGAACCAATTGCCGCCTCGACGTCCTTGTTGCCGATCCATGCCGAATCCAGCATTGCCCGCGTTGTGCCCAACGTTGCTCGAGGTCGCCAAACATTGGTTCAACACATAACTAAACCCCAAGCTCACCGAACGTTGGTTTTGTTTGCAGTCATTGACTCATCGCCAGTGGTCATGACTCAGCTCAATTGTGAGATCTAGTCCATGTAATTGCTTGCCGAATGTGGGTCGATTCCAAATTCCTGCCTTAATGAACATTACTTATTGTAATTGCTAGTTCTTCAACGACCTTTTTGTTGTTTTACTAGGATATGGTGATAGAATGGTAGGCAAGCCTTGTAATGTTTACCATCAAAGACAGACGGAAGCTAAAAGGAAGTGCGGCGTGAAGGAGGAGCTTCAATTGTCGTTGAGTAGCTCTTTAGTTGGAAGGATCGAAAATATTGGGTAGATCATCTAGCCTAACATTTCTGATGCGTGTGCTTTCTGGAATGTTGTTTCTGTTCTCTGCGCATCGAGTTGGTAGGTCATATCTTGTTTTTGTGGACTGTCTTGGTCTGCCACTTTAGGATTCCTTGATTTTCTTTATATGTGAGTGTACAAGCTAGCCATTTCTCATTTACACTTAGCCAAAAGGATTGGCAATCTCTTAATTACAAAACAGGACAATGTCCTATTTAAGATGTTCCGTGAACCCATGAGCTTGGAATTGCCGTGTTTGTTTGTGGGATTAGTTTCGTTTTGTTTGTGCGTACGCCTGGATGTTGGTATTTGGGTTCCATTTTTTCCTTTCAGTTTGGTCAATTTTTTATTTGCTATGTTTGGTTTACTACTTGTGGCATGGAAATTCTTCTGCTCATTATTGCTTCTTGCTCGATTAGTCTGGTTGAGTTCTAAAGTTTCTTATTTGCAATAAAGATTAAGCCCAAGAACTGGGCGTGTTCACATAGTAATGACTTCAGTGAGATGGTTAAATCTGGCAAGAATTGTCCTGTCTCTACATTATGTTCTTTTTGTTTTCAAAAGTTCACAGATCAACCATTTGATGCTAACCACTTGGTTGCTCAAATCAACCCCCTTTTTTTGTGTTCTGTTTGATTACGTCAGGTTCTAATCTAATGTTGTTGCAACAGGACTATAAAGCCCTGGTTGTGAATCATTCTTGTGTTTGACAGTGACCTCTCCAATAATGATACAATTTAGAGTTTAGTTATTCTTACCATGTGACTTTGTACTAAATCATAGTTGTTAGATGAAAAAATGAGAGCAATGATATATATATACCATATAACATCATATCTGGGTTCAAGTTCAGCAAAGATATCAAGTGACTAATGCTAGATGTTCGATAGCTTACAATGGTTTCAACATATGCTTGCTTCCGTGATATGTAGTAGCATGTCATGCCCCTAGTAAAGTTCCATAGAGTATTTGACATCTTACACATTTCCAATTTTACAAATTATTGGACTTTGATAGTTTTGATATGATGGTGTCATTTCCTTTTAATGTCAGGGTTGTGGGTCATATATAGTAGCTTTATGCTATGGGAGATCCTTTATCTATTGATGGCAGAAGTACAGCCCAAGTGCCATAACTTGGCACGGGGGGACACTTAAGTGCCATAACTTCAAAAATGTACACTTAAGTGCCACTTTTTTTTTTTTAGTGGGACACTTAAGTGCCACCTCTGGCGACCCTTGCCGGAAATCCTACGTGGCAATATTTTATTATTATTTTTTGCCTACGTGGCTCGCCGGAGAGTTGAGTCGGCTCTAACTCACCAAAAACGACGTCGTCTGCATAATAAAAGCCCCAAATCTTCCAAAAACGACGTCGTCTCCCCAAATGCCCCAAATCTAAAACCCTAAATCGGCCAAAATCCCTATTGAAGTGCTCGAATTCAAATCTCGAACCCTAATTTTCATTTGCCCAAAATTCCTTCGTTGAATCTTGGAAATGGAGAGCAGGACTCGCAACAGCGCCTCAATTTCCTCTCACCGAAGCGAAGGAGAAGGCCAGCGTTTCTGTTTTTGTGGGTTACCGAGTCCAAGAAGAACATCGTGGACTCAAATCAATCTGGGAGAAGATTTTATGGATGCGCCCAATATAAAGAAGCGTCGAAGTGCAAATACTTCAAATGGATCGATGCGAAGTTCTCCGACCGAGCCACAGAGGTGATATTGGATCTACTTCATAAAAGATAGCAATCTCCATCTGTGTTCGTGGACGACTTGGACGATGTTGACTCTATGCAAGCTCAAGCGTTTTCAGTTAAACTTTTCAAGAATGAAGTCTCAATGCACACTCAAGTATCTTCAACTAAACCTTTCAAGAATGAAGTTTCAATGATGAAAATTGAATGAAAGTGTTACCAAGCGTTTATTATGGTGTTGTTTTGTTGTCTATTGTACTTTATGATGAAATGTAAAGTACTTGAAAATGAGAAAAAGTTTGTCCGACTGCCATAGTTAAAAATGGTGTTGTTCTGGATTAAACGTAGGGTTTTTTCTTTTTGAAAGATGCGAAGAAGTTTGTGTTGTTCCACAAGATCATTGTGGCTTTGTTGTTGTTTGTGCTGTCGTATGGAGTTGCCATAAGTTTACCATCTCATCTTCTCTGTTTTGATGCAGAATCATCTTCTCTGTTTTGATGCAGACCAACATATACATAAGACAAACATGAGTGATTACCCGAGTGCCATAAGTTGTATTTAGTAATCACTTAAGTGCTAGTCGCGATGAAAAAAGGATCACTTAAGTGTCAAGTTATTATTAAAGTGATCGGTTAAGTGTCACTTGTAGTTAAAAGTGAACAGTTAAGTGCCAAGTTTTTTAGAATATGACCAGTTAAGTGCCAATTTTTTTGTGGGTTTTTCTCTAAAAATTGCGCCAGCCACCAGCACCGGCTGCACCACCAACCATCACTACTAGCCACACTACACACTAGGCGCTCCAGCCACCACTATGCTGGTGGTGTTGCTGCACAAGGTACTAGTGCAAGCTGAGCCTTGCACTAGCTTGCACCAGTACACATGGTGTAAGATGTGCAAACTGCACACTTGTACCAGGTGTAGGTGCAGCTGCTTAAGCCTATAACCCCCACCACAAACCCATAATCACCAAGCATCACCACCAGCCACGCCAGCACCCCAGCCACCACATTAGCACCCCAACAACAATCTGACTACCACCAAACATCACCATCCACCATCACCAGATACACCAGCACTCCAGCTATCACCATAGAACACCAACAGCAGCAGCAACAAGTAAAAGCAGAATCCATGATAAACAACAACATAAATTGACAAGCAGCGCAAGATCATTATCATTTCATTGATATTGAAATTAAGTCTGACAACATCAATGAATGACAAACTAAAGAAAAAAAAAAAAAGATAACCATCCATAGCAAGTCGACAACATCAACGTTTACATAACTGTTTTGACTCTAAGCTTCACAAATACTATCACATCTCATTTCATCAATCAATATGCACGACACCCCCTGTTCGTGCTCCTTTCGATGGGCCTTTCACTTGATTCATAATTCTTGCACTCTTTCTAACTGGACGTGCAACTTCTTCTTCAACCTTCTCAGTATCCACTGACTCAGATGGAGCTGCAAATGTCCTAGGCCGAATTGAATCAAAAGGAGCTGGAGCTGGAGCTGGATCTGGAGCTGGAGCTGGAGCTAGGTTCTTTCTCTTCTTTTTTGTTGGCACAATTGATGTTTTCCTTTTTGTTGGTGCAGCCGTTGATTCTTGAGTTGGGCTTGAGATAAGAACCTCTGAACTTCTCCCAGGCTACAAAAAAACAATAAATTGTCAGCAAAAATCTACAGCATAAATTAAATTAAATGCAGCCAATAAAACTTACATTGAGAATAACTGTTCTAGTACGCTCATCTGTATAAAGGCCATAGCCATATTGTCTTAACCTCTTCCCAAGTGCCCCTCTTGTTTGAATAGGGCGTCACTTTCAGAACTTGTGATTTGTTGCCTCTTTTCTTGCTTTCTTGGGCCCTTCAGCTTCTGGGGGTCTTCTTCGACCAATTCTTCAGCTGGGCGTCTTCTAGATGGCCTTTGTGTAGCTGCCCCTTCACCTGGCCTTGTTCTAGTTGTCCTTCTGTGTAGCCCTTCAACTTCAATGACACCTCCTTCGTTGGGCCTTTTGGTGGTGCTTGGTGGTGGTACTTGTGGTGCCCCTTGCAGTGATTCTTCTGGTGGCCCCTATGATGATCCTTGAGGTGGCTCTTGTGATGGCCCTTCAGTTGGCAGTTGAGTTCCAACTTGCTTTCCTCAAACCTGAGAAAGAGGCCAAAAGATTCCATAAATATAATATCGAGATATATAATAATGTAAAGAAAATGAAAAACTGAATACAAATGGTTGAATTTATCATTGGGTATTTCTTTCGTTGCTGAAGAACAGTCGACTGAACAAGTCGTGATGCTGCTTGGGCTAATCCTTCAGCTGGCCGTGATGCTGCTTGGGCCAATCCTTCAGCTGGTCGTGATGCTACTTGGGCCAATCCTTCACCTGGCCGTCTTCTACCTTGCCTTCTTCGAACATGCTGTTCAGTTTCATGACTTACTAGGGTTCTTCTTGTGACCTAACAAACACATTACATACAAGGCCAAATAGGATATTATGATAAATGACAAGAAAGCAACATAAACATAAAATAAATTTCATGACTTACCGGGGTTCTACTTGTTGACTGAAGAACAGTCGACTCACTTGGCCCTACTGTGTGCATTTCTCCAACTGTCTCTTAACTAGGCCCTTCACCTTGCCTCAACAGTTGTTGTTGCTTCCTCAATTGACAACCTTTAATATTGTGGCCTGCTAGGCGACAATAAGAGCACGTTATCTTTGCACCCTGCCTGCTCATTCTTTGCTGACCCGAGACCTCTCCCTCCGCCATTCTTCGTCTTCGTTTTGTCCTTCCAATTTTCTTCTTCAATGGCAAAGGTTGAGTCATGATCCGTGGGCTCCCAAAACTTGCTACTTCTAATTGGCTGCATCATGAACGATAGGAAGCAAGATATTTTGATTTATGGTACCAATCATCGATGTAATCATCTGTATTGTCGCCCTTCAACTGGATGGCACATATGGCATGTGCACATGGAATTCCACTTACTTGCCATGCTCTACATGAACACTTCCTACTTCCTAGATTGACAACATACTTATCTGCACCCTTCATTATCTCATATCCGTCATCTCCATTCCAAATGGGATGACAATGCCTACTTGTAGCCAAGTTCTCATCCAATTTCTTGGCAATCCTAGGACCATATTGTCTTGTCCACTTTGCAGCCTCATCTCTTTGTTTCTGCAGCCGAGTCATAACCACAACTCGTATATCTTCAAGCATTGAGATGACTGGTTTGCATCTGGCATCTATTATCTTCGAATTAAATACTTCACAAATGTTGTTGTCAACGTTATCACACTTGAACTCCTCACTTGAAGAATGCCCCGCACCAATGCTTCGGTTCTAGTTGAAATAGGGTAGCACAACCTTCCTTTGTCAACTGAAGCAGTCCTTCTTTGGCTATTCTAAAGTCAGCCATGTTTGCACTCTTTGCTAATTGCCAAAATTGCAATTGCAGCTTATCCCCTTTATAGGTCTTTGCCCAATTTCCGTATATGTGCCGTGCACACATTCGATGTTCAGCATGGGGCAACAACTCGGCTACTGCCGGAACCAATCCTTGCAATAATTCAAAGTAAGAAATACTAGAGCAAATTACATGTTCATATTACAAAGCAAACTATTGACTAAATTTTTCAAAAAGCAAGCATTACCTTTTGTTGGTCGCTCATGAATGCCCACCCTTCCCCGTTTGTTATCTCCAAGTCAGCCATCAGATTTTTCAAGAACCAAGACCAATTGTCCTTGTTCTCAATCTTTACAATAGCCCAAGCTAGTGGGAACATTTGGTTATTCGCATCTCTTCCAATCGCCGCCAACAATTCTCCCTTGCACAAGCCCTTCAAGAAACAGCCGTCCAATCCTATAATCCGTCTACAACCAGCTAAAAATCCTCGTCTGCATGCATCAAAGCACACATAGAACTTATCGAACTTGGTCCCATGATCAGGAAGCGGTCTCTCAATCACCTCTACATACACTCTACTTGTAGGGTTTTGCAGCCTACACTCCCAAGCATACTCCCACACTTGCCCATATTCCTTAGCATACTGACCAATAAGTATCTTTATCACCTTTTGCTTTGCTCTTTTGCACTGATTCCTAGATACATTGATGCCTACACGCTCTTTCACCAGCATCCTAAAGTTAGTAATTTTCATCTCGGGCATCACCTTGATCAGATCGAAGAAGTGCTTGGACAACCATGCACTTGTTACCCTTTTGTTTTGAAAATTAATGGAACAAGTGTGTTCCTCTTGGTAGGCTCTAATCTGGAAAGACCCACTCTTCTTAACAAACGCACCGTAAATCTTCCATGGACAGTTTTGCTGTGAACACCTAGCTCTTACAAATTTCTTGGTATTTCTAATGAAATCAATATTTCTTTGTGCAGCAATGGAGTTCTTCAGTATAGCTTCCCTAAATTGTATCGCATCATGGAATTTCATACCTACTGATAAAGTAGGAGAGGCAATTGATAGATTATAGGAAGGAAACTTACTTTTCCTTCTACGCACAGCTCGTTGATCTTCTTCAACTTCGTCCTGGGAAGTTGCGGTGTCGATGCTTTCTTCATAATCTGTCTCCAGGACCTGGCTAGCAACACCAACATCTGCAGGGCCTTCGTCTCTATTTGGATGTTCATCAGCTACATGCAAAGTTGCAAATCTATCTGACAAAAAGTCCCTTTGTTTTTTCCTTGACTGTGTAAGCTCCTCATCGTCGGCATCACTTAGGATTAATAAATTTTCAGCTTCAGCAGCCAACCCTTCATCGTCATCGTCATCATCACCGTCACTGGATTCAGCTACATCCCAATCTAATTCAGTGATGGTGACATCACCCATGTCACAATCGCTCCGGTGAACAACATATGCGCCTCTCTCTCCTCCCCATCCCATCATGCCCTACTTCATCCCTAACCTCAGTACTAGCTTGAATACCATCTCTTCCTTCTCCTACTTGGGTGTTATCTCTGTCATCATCTTCGTCCTCACTATCACTATTGTTTTCAACAAACACTTTCGCCTCTTCGCCATGAAGATAATGATATAAGACATCCCTAAAACCATTATCATCTTCCAAAACTCTCAAACCATCTCTCAAGCCTTTCTCGGGAACACAGTACAGTAACTTTTGTACTCTATAAGGCAAAAATGTCACTATATCCCTAACAAATCCAATATAAGATGCCTTCTTTATATCTACAAAGATAGTACCCTCATTCCCCCCTCATACTCCCACTCATCCTCCCCAATCACAAAATCCCCACCGTAGTAAACGATGACAGCAACATAGTCTTTATCATGAGCCATTTCTGCAACAAAAGAGGACAAATATACAATTAACTTTTGGGACCACATTCACAAAGGACAGACAATTGCAAGTGGAGGTCCCTACACTCTTTATTAAAGAAAAGAAAAGAAGAAAGAGAGAGGGAAGATGCGGTCAGACGACAGCTGCAGCTTGAAAACAAGAGGCCTTAGGACAAGGACAAATAAAAATAAAGATGGGACCCGACAACTACTTTGATTATGCCGTCGCATTCCTTTAAAATATGGAGAGATTCCTTAGCATGGGTCCTCAACAATGCAATTTATTAAAAAAATATCCAGAAGTCCCCAGCCCCACAACCTTCGATTCGAACATGTCCAAAGAAAGTCCAATGAGTATTGGAATACTCTGAACCCTAACAATCACCAATCACCATCGCACATTTCACATCCGACCACTACAAATTACTTTCGCACATCACAATTCAACACCCTGAATGAATCACACATCACAGTGGATGAGGCGACGTTGAGCCCTACACCGAGCCTAATTTTCCCCCACCGAGCCCTACACCGAGCCTACATTTCAAGGCCGCTCCTAAACTGTCAATTCGAACCCCCCAATAGGATTGTAGCACCACATCTGAGCCATAAATCTCACACCAAGCCTGAGCTTTCCCAGCCGACCCCCAAATTTCAAGTCCGAGCCCTAATAAACGAGTCGGAGCCCTAATTTCACCACAGGGGAGAGGAAGAAGAGAAAAAACCTGAGCAAATCGACAACGGCGAGCGATGACGGCGAGCGACGACGGCGAGCGACGACGGCGAGCGATCACCTGCGAACGGCGAGCTGTGAACGGCGATGGATGGAGGGACGTCGGACACTGGTGTGAACCGACGAAAAGTTAAAATCCAAATAAACAAAACGACGTCGTTTAACACTAAGGAAAAACGACGTCGTTTAGTTTGGCCAAATGCACAATGGATGGGCGACATCGTTTTCCTCCTCCACGTGTGCTTTTTTTTTAAAAAAAAATTGCCACTCGGTTAAGCATGTCGCCGGAAAATGCCACATCTGCATTTTGGCCGGTTTTTGGCCGGAGTGGCACTTAAGTGTTCCATTTTACTCTGATGATGGCACTTAAGTGTACCATTTTAAAGTTATGGCACTTAAGTGTCCATCGGTGCCAAGTTATGGCACTCTAGGTGTCGCAACCTCATCTATCGATTATATTAGAAGTTCTAGAGTTCTTTTTCTTTTGACAGTTTGTTGAAACTTGATGCTTCAAGTAGCTTCATGTAACATTCACGAATTCAAATCGTCAAGAGTACTACTTTGCTCTAATTTTCATATAGCTTATCTGTTGTCTATTGTAGTCCTCACAAGAACCTTAGCTGTCCTCGTACTCTAAGCTAAAGTTCCCATGTTTAGATGCCACCCTTGAGCCCCAGCTTCTTAGTTTGCTCTAGGAAAATTCCATGCATTATGTTCTTTCATAGCTACCGAATTGGTGTCTTTTTCTTTTTGCCAGATTAGCATAAAACAATGGAGATATTACGATTTTGGTCAAAAATGGTGCCATTGCTTGTTTGTCTTCTTGGTACAGCAGGAACGACAAATGTCTATTACAAGCGGTCATGTGTTTGGCAATGAAGGTAGTTACTTCAGTATCATAGAGATTTTTCAGTGGCAGCAACATGAGCAATGATTAGGAATTTCTAGTTATTTGTTATTCAATTTTATCATCTTACACTTTGACCACTTACTGGTCACTGCACAACAAACTCCTTTGGTGTTGTTGATGTTGTTCCAAGGATACAGAGCATGAATTTTCCATAATTGGCCTATTTTAAATACTTTTAGGGTTATTGGGTGATTTTTGTTGATATTCCACATGTTTCAGGCATTTGAAAAGTTCTTGAATGCTATTAACACTCATCATGTAAGTACTCTGTTGGAATTGGAATTACTTTATCTATCTGTTTGGCATTTGTTTACATTGTTGGTGACACTAGTGTGAAGTAACCATACCCATTGATTCATTTTGCAATGTTGTATGTGTATCTGAAAGTGTATTTCTTCATCCATTCCATGTCCGTTATTGACTGACAGCTTTATTATATTTAGGATATTTTGTGAACCAATTTCCTCTCTTTTATTTAGTCGAATTCCTTGCCATGAATTCATTTTCCTCTATTGATAGTTTTGTTTGTTTTGTATTCTTTTTTATGAATGACAAGCTTGTTTATTATTGCTACATTCATTTTCGTTTTGTTTAACTAAAAATGAAATAGAAAAAGAAAGAACCTGTTGGACCTTGGAATCGACCTTGGAACCTGTGACAGGGTAGGTTCCAGGTTCCAGGTTTCGACGAGTAAGTTTCAAGTTTCAAAAAATGAGGAACATATAGCCGATAATAGGTTCTACGGTCCAAGCGGAATTTGTAAGGAGCCTGAAACCGCTCACCCCTACTGATGGGGGCCGTGCAATGGGCAAAGGCAACCTCGTCCAGACCACTATGACTACGGGCAAGGCTGCCTTAGCCCATTATTTATTTATTTATACGGAATAAAGACAACAACATAAACATCCAAACATTAATTTAAATTTTGTTGCCTCAACATATTTTTTAGGATTAGTACTCTAAAAACTCAAAACTGATACATCTATGACAAATATATCTCAAACTAATTTTTTAGTTACCAAAAACCCAAAACTGGTATATTTTTGACAAATTTACCCCAAACTGATACATTTGTGAGAAATTTACCCTATGTTAATTTTCGTTAAATTTCACTGTCAAATTGCTTAGTTAAATTACACATGATAAGTGACTGATGTACTAGTTTGAAATTTGACTCTTTGTTTGTCACAATTGTATTATTTTTGTGATTTTTGTGGTATTAATCTAATTTTAAATTTGTTTAATTTTTTTTGGATTTTTAGAAAAAAATTAATTTTTTTGAATTTTCCAAAACATTCTAGATTTTTTTGAATTTTTTGAATTTTTTTGTTATGTTTCTAATTACTACTGAAATGTTTAGACCTTTTCGAATTTTGGAATTTTTTGAGAATATTTGAATTTTTCTTAATTTTTTAATATTTTTTATTTTAAAAAATTGAATTTTTAATATCTTCTGAAAGCTTTTGAATTTTTTAATATTCTCTTAAAGCTTTTTAATTTTCAAAAAAATTCTTTGAATTTTTATTATTTTTCTAAATTTTTTTTAATTAAAATTTTGAAAATTTTGAATTTTTTAAATATATTTTTAATGTTTAATATTATTATATTCGGGACAGCGGGTTCATACCATAAACCTAATTTGACTCACCGACCCGACCCAAACTCAAATCCGACCCAGTCGAATTTAAAAAAGAAACTTTTCTATCCTTTTTTTTTTTGTAATTCTATATTTTCTTGTTTTTCACTTTTCGTCTTTTTCCTATTTTGTCTTATTCCCCTGCACACCTCTGCGACTCTTTCTTCCCGAATCCAACTTTTGCTTTCTTTCTCTCTTTTTCTCAATTTTTTTCTTTTATTTTTTCTTTCTGTCCATCTTCTTCTTCGTGACAGCTCCTCTGCATCCTCTTCCCTGAACTTCTTCCATGGATTTCAACCAAACTCATACCATCTAAAATAATAACATGCCTCGAAGGCGTTGTCACGGGCACCCACAACGGGCGTCCATTTCAACTACCACTTGTCGGCTCAACTGTGGCTTAACCCCGGGCTACTAAACCTTAGCAAACAACCGCCAACACGCAGCGACCTTGCTAACAACCTACGGGGGCTGGAGTTCACATGAACCGAATGGCCACGAGCTCCGACCTAGTGTGCCAAAAAAAGGGCAGCAAATATAGGGAAAAAAGACAAAGGCTTACCGGTTCGGGTTCGAGGACATCTACCGGAAGGGGTCGTCCGACGAAGCTTGCGTGTGGCTAAGGCTCCCTCTTCCTCTCCGTTCAATCCTAGCTATCACTCTCTCCCAGCCCTTCACTCACTCGGATCTATCTCTCTCTCTAAGCTGACCTCTCTCTCCCTCTCTCCTTGTGTCTACCCTCAAGCCCTCCGGTTCTCACCCTCTACAGAACATTGCTCTCCTTGGCACCAAACCCAGAAAAAGCTTCAACCAAAAAAAAACTCATTTTCTCCCCCTCTCACTTTCTCTATCATTCTCTCTTGGCCAAAAGCCTAGCCCAAAAAAAACCCCTCTCTCACTTACTCCTCTCTCGCTTTTCAGCTTGGCTGGCAGGCACGCGTGGCCCCCGCCACCGCTAGCTGTCTTGCTTGCCTAGCCCCCGACCACCAACCTTATTCTTTGCTCCCCCTGCCTTTGTACCTCCTCTCTCTTTTTGCAGACTGCGTGCGATGCGTGAGGGAGAAGGAGGAGGGAAGAGGTCCGCAAGTCGGGCCATGGACAAAGAGGGAAAATGGGCTGGGCTCAAACGGGAAAGAGGAAGAAAGAAAGAGGGCCGAGTCGGCTTGCCCCGGCCCGATCTCTCTTTTTTTTATTTTTAAATTTTCATTTTTTTATTATTTTTTAAATTTTAATAATTAGCAATAATGATATGTATGCTCCTAATGTCTACAAGTGATGCAATTTAGTGAAAATTAATTTTTATTTATGGGTTAAAAATTAATCCCTAATTTTCTATATGAGCCCTAAATAAAATGACTAAATTTAGGTATCAACAGTTTTGGACGGGTCTCGCAAGAACCAATTCAATATTAGAAACACGGATCTTTGAAGAGAAAAATAGAGAAAAAAAAATAACTGATAATTTTTACGTGGAAAACCCTTCCCAAAATCAAAAATGGAAAAACCACGATGTTGTACTAGGCAGTTTCTCCATTATCGGTATCAATGTTACAAGTTCTAGGGTTACAAGTTTCATTGTTACAACTATAAAAGAAATTACCTTGATATATAGCAGGAGTCTAGGGAAATTAGATGTATGCCATTAGTGTGACATCCCAAAATTTGACCCCGTCTTGAATATATGAAATGGTTGTTTAGTCGACACGCCTATGGTCATTTAACTCTCAATTGGCCCCTCACGGTTAACTAATCTATCAAGTGAGGCCGTTAAAGGATATAAACGCGACAGACTAGAGAATTTGATCGGAAATCAATCGCTCGACCATAATAATCGATGAGGGTCAATATGACACCGTTATAATCGATTAGTGAACGGATATAGGTTGATTCGATGGGATTGGGTAGTTGAATTGCGGGTGGTTCTACATGACAACGAAATTCGCGTCGAATGGCAATGACCTGATTTTCTATCGATATTATACTGGGTACACGAAATTGAAACCTCGCGATTTTTATGATAACCGAGCGTTGTCTACAATTCGAAGATGCACAAATGTGGATTGATAATTATCGACCACGGGTCAAACACGCTAAACTCCCTAAAAGCTACCCAGTAGGTTAGGTTGTACTAAAATCGCATTCGATCGATTTTAACCACGAAATTGAATTCGGTTTCGGGAATCGGACGTTTGAGTGTGTCATGATTCATTTATAGGACGTCATCTCATCTTTCGACGAATTTTCGTCAAGTCCGGAATTTTGCAGAAAAATTGATTTCACACAAAAAGAAAAATAAAAGGAAATTCGGATGGGTTGATTAAAGGGATTATTTAGCTACCCAAAATGGTTTATATGTGAGAAATAAGAGCAATTTTCTCATTAGATGACCACTTGACTTTGAAGGATGAAGACTTTGGAGGCACAAGTGATGAGTGCTTGATATTTTAGCCAAGCTTCTCATTGGCCCTTACCTTGACCTTCTTGTTCTCTCCCCCCCGCCCACTCTCTACCGTTCACTTCTTCTTCTTCTTACTTCTTCCTTCTATTTCATTTTCCCTCCAGCATCCCATCTTCTCCATCATTTCATCCCCCCAGTCGCATCCACCCACCATCCATCAACCCCACGCCAGCGTCCATCACCCACCGTCCAACTCCACTCACCTCCGTCTCTTCCCATTTTCTCGCCAGTTCCAACTTCACCATCGTCAAACCATCCGGCATCCCACGCCTTCAGCCTAGCAACTTCCACCGCCGGTTACCATCACGCCCACTAGCACCAGCACACCCCCAACAACCCCACCGCCACATCTAGCTGCTTCAATCCACTTCATCAAAACCAACCCGCCAACCGTCACCACCTCTCCACTTCCGCACCACCACAGCCACGTCCAGCCGCCGTCCCAATCACCTGCAGCCCTCACCGTCCGTCCGTCAACCACCAATAGCCACCTGTTCCAGCCCAGCCGCCGCCAACGTCCGTTCTCGTCCGTGCCACAGCCGCTTGCATCTCTAACGGCTAGCAGCTCAGCCTCACAGAACCGTCCAAACAGCCTTGGCCGAAAGCTTGTAGAGCTAATTTCAGCCGCCGGTTGAGCTCCGTTTGAGACGCGGTCGTCTGCGGTTTTCGCCGTCATCGCGTTGCCGTCACCATGAACCCGCCGCCGTCCTAATCCGGTGAGTTAACGCCCTAATCCTTAATTATGTTGTTAATTGCATTTAGGAGGTTAGATTAGTGTAATGAGCATTAGTTAGTTAATCCTAAGTTAGTGTAACTAGCTTGGTTAGAGTAATTAGTTTGGTTAGGTTAGTTAGTTTAGTTAGGTTAGCCTACCTTAGTTAGGTTAGTTTACTTGGGTTAGGTTAGTTAACCATGTTTAGGTTAATTAAGTGGATTAGCTTAATTAATCACAATTTATTTAATTAATCATAATTAGCGTAATTAGTGACGGATTAGCTGTTTCGTGAAATTTTATGTTCGTTCTCGTGGATGAATTTATACGTGAATTTGATGGCTTATATGTGCTATGATGTGCAATTGAGTGTTTGGTGGTAGTTATTGATTATTATTGCAAAACTTGATTTTATGGGCATTTAAATATATGTACTATATAAAATCATTGAGTTTTGAAATGGGAGCATACTATGTTTAATGGTTCGATCTAAATACGTGACCACGCACGATTATCTTACCGATATTTTTAATACGAAGAAAAGTGGCCAAGTTCATTATTTGAAAACGAGGTATTTGAATGCAAAACATGGTATTCTTGGCCAAGTATGTGCTCATATGTCACTATCGGAACTGTGGCACCCCCGAACGGCCCCTGATCCGCTAAGGTCGCCACAATTCACTTGCCTTTCTCTTGACTTGATAATATATTACTCTGATACCAAAGAATTATAATAAGTCTATAAGTCTTGGGGGTTTATATCTTTTAGATCGGTCCCTGCGCAGTTTATATAGTAGAAGTGCATCCATCAACTTACCTTTCACAAATTAAAACGATGCACACCTACTAAACATTTTATAAGTTAAAGCCGAACACCTTTATTTACATAAACCAGATGGACATCTTTAGTCGGTACATCAAAAACGCTGCGGTTTTCTATACCCGGCTACTTTCCAAAAGATACCCGACTATTACAGCGGTTATAAACATAAGTCCATCAAACAGTGTCGGCGTCCAAAAATGCTTCTTCTGCAGACCTTAACTCTTGGTCATATCCATCCATCCGGTCCATTAGCTGGTAGCAGTGGCAACAGCCCCAATGAGCATTCATCTCGGTGAACAAAAACAACAATGTACTCATGCAAATGGGGCCGGCGGAGAGACCAACATCGAACACCACAATAACTCTCACTCGTTCGAATAACAACCCACGCACCTTAGGGTGTTGGTACTCCGACTGTTCCCATTGGAGGTCGACCGGAAGTCCGTAGAATGAACCAGAGTTGCAGGTAGCAGAGGCATTTCTTCTAATCTGAAATGTTAGTCCCCAAAAAGGGTAAGTACAACCACCCAGCAATTGAAGATCTACTAAGCTATACTATGCAAGCCATCACAATCCAAGTCCATGCAAGATAGGTAAAACGAGTAGTCAAAAGAATGAGTGTCATCAAATCAACAAAACTTTTGAAAGCAATGGTAAATGCAGTTTAAAAATCAGAATGCATCATTTTAGTTGCACACAGGTCCCGATTATAGGGCCAAACCATAACGACACGTCCCATACCATGCCGTATAATTTAGTCCTACAATCAGGCGCGGTTATTAGCACGGTCGTTATTTTTAGAAAAACTCAGTTCATTTTCATTTCCCTATGTCTAGCCCAGAGGACCAGTGTTTGCGTCCCTCCGGGATTTCGCATCGCACCTGGCATTGCGAAAGCCTCCGGCATTCAGCCACTAGGGCCACCGAGCATCCAGAGCGTGTTACGTCACACCTCCGGGCATCTCGCATCCCACTTAGCATCACGAGGAATCGCCGTGGCTCACCATGAAAATGGTTACCCTTACCCTTCGGATTTACATATCGACATACAACCGGGCATCCTGACACTCCCGGGGAACCTCTGGGGTATTACGGACCCTAGGCATCCAACAGCATCACCTCATGCGATGCTATGGGCATCCCGACACTCCCGGGGCATCGTCGACTCGAAGGTCCGACGGCATCAATCACATATCTCAACCATAATATATCAATCAGATCGTTTCGATGCCAAAACAATTTTAAAACAACCACATCTGAAATTTCTTTTGAATGCTTGAAAATCTTCCTTCATGATATCAAACAATACAAACTGAGATTTTCAAAAGCAGATCAATGCAACGACAGCAGGCTTTGAAATCATATGCCATTTCCATGACAATGAAATCAATTCACAAAATCTCAGCAACATGATATCAGTTCATAAATCCGTTTCCATGTTTCACTATCAAAACATTTCAAAAATCCATGTGAGAATTCTTGGGTTATACTTGCACCTCACGGCCAAAATCAAAGAGAGTTATTAAACACAAGTACTTTGAAAATCAGTACATTGGAAATTCAAATCTACACTCCCGACTTCAAGATTTTCAAAGATTGGTTCTTGCAAACATTTGAAATTCCGAGGGCATCAAAATATTTTCCTTTCCATTTTGAATCATTGATGAACGGCCCCTGGTATGTAGAAATTCCAGCAAGAGTCGGAAGGTTTTCCAAATAGATCTATGGCCAAGTTTTGTTCAAAATGACAAATGAGTTTAAAAAGTTGAATAGAAAGCCCGAAATGTCAACCCTGATCTCCAATGGTTTTGAAAAGATTGGATCAAAATTTCAATTATGAAAGCACCGTACATTTTCTTGAAACATTTGAGACCGGTGCCGTGGTAGATAAAACTTTAAATACGGATCAGGAGGTTTTTCTTTTTCAACTCAAATCAATGGCCGAATTCTTCGAGATTTCATAATCGCCAAATCTGTTTTGACTGAAATTCAGGGGAATCGGAGGTATGCACGAGAAACCCAAGCATTCTCATCAATTTTTTAACCTCAAAACAGTCTCGGTTGCTCAATTAAACCATCACACACATCAAAATCCAACAACCCAACCTATCAATACATTTCCTAAGACAGCAACAACATTACACTATATAGCTCAATAGACTTCAACTTGCCTCAAGTCCTACGACACTAACAGCGAGAGGTTCGGTAAGGTGGTGCAGCTCAACAGCGGCGAAGGCGAGTGGCGTCAATGGCGGCGACACACGTGCACAGCAGAGGGCGGTCTCCTTTCCCTCTTCCTTCGCTGCTCTCTCGCGGGTCACTCGCTCTGCTCGCGATTCTGCTCGCTCGATCTCTCTCTTTCACTCGCCGCTGCTCATTCTCTCTCTACTTGCTCGAACACACGAGCACTTTGCCTACTAAAAATGTTAATTGAGTTAATTGTTGCATGCAGGTTGCGGTGGCTACAGCAACGATGGGCAGGTGGAGGAGGCGTGTCTTCAGCTGGGGTTGTCTTGGCCTTCGTTGGCAGCCCCACACGAAGCAACGTGGCTGTTGCTGGCCACACCTCAATCAACTTTCCTCTCCATGGTTGACTAATATGTCGACTAAATGGAGAAGAATTTGGGCGGCATTGGACGTGGACGATTCCCCCTCTCCGCGCGGGCATGCATGTTCCTCATGCATAGCCGAATTCCATTCCTTCGGCACTCTAAAAATTAATTGATCAAAGTCCAAATTCCTCTCTTATTCCATATATACTTAATTGGTATAGTTGTGTAGTGTCATCAAAAGAAATATGTACATAAATCGGCGGGGTCTAAGGTGGTGCTGATGATGACGAGTTCCGATAACAATTTTGTCGATCCGTGACATATCGTTATTTTTTAAGATCGGCTAAATACGGTTGAGGTTGGTCTCACCAATGACCTTAAGTAATGGAATTTCGACAAGACTATAGTTTATTCGACAACCGGCCCAGTACTAAGCGTGACATATCGGTCCGACGATGAAATAAAATGGTGTCTGTACATGATACCAATGACACGG
Organism: Eucalyptus grandis; assembly: GCF_016545825.1. NCBI lineage: Eukaryota > Viridiplantae > Streptophyta > Magnoliopsida > Myrtales > Myrtaceae > Eucalyptus > Eucalyptus grandis. The sequence goes on along the minus strand of NC_052616.1, from coordinate 12,592,244 downwards.
TCCGATGATACTTCCGTCGATTAGTCACGACCGTCGCATACTCGAGGGTCATCGAGATTTCTGGATGCAATAATTCTCCCCTCCTTAGAGAATTTTGTCCTCGAAAATAGACATCACTCTTGTCTCTGTAACCAAATGAGGGCACCTTTCCCTCATCTCTTTCTCACTTTCCCATGTAGCCTCTTCCATATTGTGATGTCGCCACAATATCTTAACTAGTGGAATTGTCTTTGTCCGAAGGACTTGTTCCTTTCAATCCAGTGCCCAGATCGGCTCTTCCAAGTACCTCACTTTCTCATCCACTTTGATGGCTTCATGATCGAGTATGTGACCAGGATCCGGCTGATACTTCCTCAACATCAACACATGGAATACACTATGTAGGTTTTCTAGTTTAGGAGGCAGTGTTAGCCGATAAGCTACATCTCCTATCCTTTCAAGTATTTCAAAGGGTCCAACAAATCTAGGGCTCAAATTACCCTTTATCTCGAATCGCGATATTCCTTTCATCGGGGATACCTTAAGGAATACATGGTCTCTTACATTAAACTCCAAGGGTCTTCTACACTTATCTGCGTAGTCTTTCTGTCGGCTTTGGGCTGTCTTAAGTCTTTTCCTTATGATCTCAACAGCCTCTGTAGTAACTTGTACCAACTTAGGCTCCGTCAGTTTCCTTTCACCTACTTCATTCCAACAGGCAGGGGTCCTACATCTCCTCCCATACAATGCTACATAGGGAGCCATGCCTATACTTTTCTGAAAACTATTGTTATAGGCGAATTCCACCAAGTTTAACTTTTCATCCCAATTTCCTTTAAAGTCAATGACGCAAGCTCTTAACATATCTTCTAGCGTCTGGATCACTCTTTCTGTTTGTCCGTCCATCTATGGATGAAAAGCAGTACTAAACTGGAGCTTAGTCCCTAAGGCGGTTTGAAGACTTCACCAAAAGTTTGAAGTAAATCTTGGGTCTCGATCAGACGTGATCGTTTACAGGAACACCATGTAAGCGTACTACTTGGCTTACATATATCTCAGCATATTTGTCCATCGGATAATCTATGCGAACTGCTAGGAAATGGGCAGATTTAGTCAAGCGATCTACTATCATCCAGATAGAATCGTGACCACTTGATGTCCTTGGTAATCCTTGCACGAAATCCATCGTCACATGCTCTCATTTCCATTCTGGTATGTCTAACGGTCTCAACAAACCTGCGGGTTTGCGGTGTTCTGCTTTCACTTGTTGGCATGTTAAGCACTGGGAAATGTGCTTGGCTATATCTGTCTTCATACCATTCCACCAATATTGGTGGCGTAAATTTCTGTACATCTTTGTACTACCTGGATGAATACTATAATTACTCCTATGTGCTTCCGATAGGATTTCTCTTTTCACTTCTTCATTGTTGGGAACACACAGTCGTCCCTGACATTTTACTACTCCATCCTTAGAGACTTGAAATTCTGGTCTTTTTTCCTAAAGACACAGCATTTCGTACTTTCACTATTTCCGGATTAGATTCTTGCAGAATCTTAATTTTCTGAATAATTTCGGGTTCAATCCTTAATGCAATAAGCATGCCAGTAAGGTGATTTACTTCCAATTTAAACTTTGAGTCTGCTACTGACTTTAACAGATTCCATTATGTTATTCTCACACTGGCCATATCCATAGCCAACTTATGACTAAGAGTGTCTGCCACTTTATTTGCCTTTCTTGGATGGTACCATATTTCACAATCATAATCCTTTAATAATTCCATCCACCTCCTCTGCCTCATGTTAAGTTCTTTTTGCGAAAACAAATATTTCAAGCTCTTATGATCTGTATAAATTTCAAATCTCTCTCCACACAGATAATGTCTCCATATCTTCAGAGCAAAAACTATAGCTACCAATTCTAAGTCATGAGTTGGTTAGTTTAATTCATGAGGTTTCAACTGTCTCAATGCATTGGCTATGACCTTGCCGTGCTGCATCAGAACGCATCCCAATCCTTTGTGAGACGCATCACTATATACCGTGAACCCATCAGATCCAGACGGTATAGTTAGAATTGGAGCCGTAGTCAATTTCCTTTTAAGTTCTTGAAAGCTCTTTTCACATTCTCCATTCCATTCAAATTTTACATTCTTCCAAGTCAATTTCGTCAAAGGTCTTGCAAGTCGTGAGAATCCTTCAATAAACCTTCTATAATAACCAGCCAGTCCTAAGAAACTCCGTATCTCAGTCGGCGTTGTCGGTCTCGGCCAATTTACTACCATCTCAACTTTCGCCGGGTCTACTGCAATTCCATCTCCTAAAACCACGTGTCCCAAAAATATTATATGGTCTAGCCAAAATTCACACTTACTGAATTTGGCATATAATTTATGGTTTCTAAGGGTCTGCAACACTATCCTTAGGTGTCGCTCATGCTCTACATGTCCTTTAGAGTATATCAGGATATCATCAATGAAGACAATCACAAATTGATCCAAATAGGGCTTAAATATCCTATTCATTAGATCCATGAATGTGGCCGGGGCATTCATTAGTCCAAATGGCATAACTAAGAACTCGTAGTGTCCATAGCGAGTCCTAAAGGCAATCTTAGGAATGTATTCTTCCTTAATCCTTAGTTGGTGATATCCTGACCTCAAGTCAATTTTAGAAAAGACCAAACTTCCTTGTAGTTGGTCAAATAGGTCATCAATTCTAGGTAGATGATACTTATTCTTAATGGTCACTTGATTCAATTGTCTATGATCAATGCATAAACGAATTGACCCATCCTTCTTTTTCACAAACAAGACCGGTGCACCCCAAGGAGAAACACTTGGCCTAATAAATCTTTTATTGAGCAACTCTTGTAGTTGCACTTTCAATTCTTTCAATTCTATTAAGGCCATCCTATACGGGGCTTTCGATGTCGGTCCTATTCCAAGCATCAATTTGATCTCGAACTCAATTTCTCGTTCCGATGGTAATCCAGGCAGTTCCTCAGGGAATACATCCTGAAATTCCCTGACCACTCGAATTTCATCGAGCTTAGACTCTTCCTTAGTATAGTCCTTTACCACTGTCAAGTATCCTTGACATCCTTCGTCAAGAAGTGTATGGGCTTCCATTACTGAAATAATGGCTATAGAGGGATTTGTCTGACCTCCGAAAAACTCAAAACTAGACTAGTTAGGTGAAACAAACTGGATCACTTTTCCATAGCAACCCACTTTAGCCTGATGCTTATGGAGCCAGTCCATTCCTATGATAACATCGAAGTCCTACATAGCCATTACAACTAGATCTATTTCCATATCCTGTCCCGCTATGGTTATCTTACACTTTTCACACACCAACGTAGACAATACCATATTCTTTAACAGCGTAGAAACACAAAGAGGCATCTGAAGAGATGTAGTTTCTATTTTACTTAACTGTCTATACCTTTCAGACACAAATGAATGCGTAGCACCTGTATCAAACAACACATATGCATTTTTATTATTTATAGAAATCGTACCTTAGATAACATTTTTGGAAGCTTCCACTTCCTCTTGGGTGACCGCATACACCCTTCTTTGTGCCGGTGGCCTCTATGGATTCCTTGGTATTTGGTCCAGCAGTACGTTGTTGCACTTGTCGCACCGAGTTGACATTCGGCTACAACCTCTCTTATGGACAATCTTTCCTAAAGTGTCCTATCTGTCCACATCCAAAACATTTTAGTCGATCACCACAAGGTCCTGGCCCATGTTGTTTACCACACCTCTGGCAATTATTATCCTGGTAGGGTGCTTTCCCAAAAGTCAGGCCACTCCAAGCTCTTCTAAAATTTCCAAAGTTACTATTTTTCTTAGATTCCCAGGGCTGACCTTGACTAGGATAGGGTCTCTTACCCCATCTGATATTACTAAAGGTCGACTGCTTTCCAAATTCTGATTGCTCCCTCATTAACTCCTCTTTCACCAACTGTGCCATTTCATAGATTTCATTATAATCCCTTATATTCAGAGGCATCGGTTGTTTTCTGATATCTGCCCTTAGCCCTTTTAGGAATCTCTTAGCCTTTTCCTCTTGATCCTCAATCAACCTGGGAGCATACCTAGACAATTCAGAAAATTTCGCTTCGCACTGATCTACTGTCAACTCCCTTCATTCTAACTGAACAAATTTTGTGATTTTCTTATCTCTGGCACAATCAGAGAAATGCTTTCTATTGAAAGCTCTAACGAACTCATCCCAGTTTATATCAGTACCGGTGGAAAGATCGTATCTCTTGAAGCTCTCCACCAAAACTTTGCACTTCCCTTCAGTTGGTACTCTGCCAAAGTTATCTTTTCAGCATCATTACAGTTCAACAACCGGAAAATCCGTTCCACTCCATTAATCCATTGCTTCGCCTCCTCAGGACTTCCCATTCCACTAAACTTAGGTGGTTTCAACTTCAGGAATTGCTCCACCAGTCCTTGAGTACGGCGTTCTGTTCCGGGTTGTTGCTGTTGTTGCTAGGCTTGTCTTTCCATCAAATTTCCTATATTAGCCAATGCCTGCAGGATATCTTCCATCCGGGGTTCAGCCCTTAAAGCAAAGGCTTCAGCCCTCGATGGATGAGAACTCCCAATTCATACCATGGTTTTCCTGCAGTTTTACAAGCATTCGCCTCAGGAATAGTTAGTGACTCAATGTCACTGGTCAAATAATAATGAAAATAAAAAGGTTACTAAAGTCACATAGGTAACATAAAAATGTTACTGACACACAAAGGTAACTCACAATAGTTACCAGCGATCTACGAGTGAAAGTCTATCACCCGTTGTTCAAAGTTAGTCAATTACCCTTGGTTAGTATCCTATGGTGTGCATCATTTTATCCTCATTTCCATCTAAGGCTCCTTATCACTCCATATAAACTTTTGCTCTGATACCAACCGTTGTGGCTGTGGCACCCCCGAAACGGCCCCCGATCCGTTAGGGTCGCCACAGTTACATTCTCTTGTAGCATAATACTCTGATACCAAAGAAATTTTAACATAACTTATAATACCTGGGGGTTTTCATTTGTTTTCTTTACCGGTCCCTGCGCAAATAATATGGCGGAAGCATAATTCAACTACCCTTCATCAAAATATAAAGTGATGCACACCATACTAAAACTTTCATAATTTAAGCCGAACATTTTTATTTATATAAGGGATGGACTATGATAGTTGGTACAACAAAACGCTGAGGTCTTTTTGTGCCTGGCGATTACCCAAAAGAAAACCAACTTCTATCCTTGAATCTCATCTGCATCTGTCCATCACCCAGGTGTCGGCATCCCAAAAAATGCATCTCCTGCTACCCCCGACTCCAGATCATATCCAGTCAGGTCCGTTGGCCGGCGGTGGTGGTAGCACCCTCATAAGGCAGCCATCCATACGGACAAGAACTGATGTGTACTCCTGGTGAATAGGTCCGACGAGAGGCCTACCTCAAAGTCAGAAAGATCCTCACACGTTCGAATACCAACCCGTGCACCCCAGGATAACGGTGCTCGGTCCACTCCCATTGTAAGTCAATCAGGAGTCCGTAAAACATGCCAGGAGTCACAGGTAGCAGCGGCATTTTCGTTTAGTCTGAAATGTTAGTCCCCAAGAGGGGTGAGTACAATCACTCAGCAATAAAAGATCCATTACACTATATTATGTAGAAACTATAATCATCCAGATGCATACAAAACACCCTTATCATTTATATATATATGCATGCCATCAAGGATCTATTTTACTTGCACCACGTTCATAACAACAATTTAATGCCATAACAAACACATTTTCAGTACCGGGTGAAACTCACTCAATTTCATAAACAAATTCTCATATCATGCCACATGCACACACATGCACTCCTTTAATGCACCGGTTTTAACGTTCAAAGAAAAGTTTCATTCCCCGGGGACCAGTGTTTGCATCCCTCCGGGCTTTCGCACCCAACATGGCATCGCGAGACCCTCCGGCACAAACCTCCGGGCATCCAGAGCGTGTTCCATCACACCCCTGGGCATCTCGCACCCCACCTGGCATCACGAGGTATATCCAGGGCTCGCCATGAAAATGGTTGCCCCTTCCCTCCGGATTTACGTACAATCCCTACAACCGGGCATCCCGAAACTCCCGAGGACCCTCCGGCACAAACCTCCGGGCATCCAACGGCGTCGACTCACTCGACCCTTGGGCATCCCGACACTCCCGGGGCATCGTCGGCTCACACCTCCGACGGTAACATTCACATCTTAATATACATCTCATTACCAAATACATTTTGATGCAATGACGTCATGGGTTCCATGGATTTATAAGACTTTATCAAATTATCCAATGTCACGTGATATGCTGAATATCAATGCATCTATCAAGTGAATAACAAATAATAACTCAAGATACAATAATTCTTAGAACAAAATGAACAGTTCATAGCAAAACAGTGTAAAAATCAGAATACACGCCTTCAGTAAAGACTTCGAAATAACCAGCAAATGATCATGAAAAATTCTGAAATTTTAACACGTTATCATTGAGATCTAGACGAAAATATTTCGTTAAGGACACTAAGCCAGATTCGTTATGTATAATGAGTAGTAGTTCACACAATTCAGTTCAGGATTCTTTTATCATAGACTAAAATTCAACAGCAAGCACTGCATATTAACAAAGATTTAAGCCATTGTATTGATTCCAAGAAGTTCTGATAAAATTATATACTCTAGTTCATGCAATTCCTCACAACTTCCGTGAAGAAATCGAGATCAAATTCATATTAGAACTCTTCATAAAATTTCACCAAATTACAAGATTACACATGAAACTGCACTAGATTAAGCGAATCCCATAAATTTCCATTTCCACAGTAACTATCTTACTTCCACAAGTCTACTAAAAATCAGTCTTTCATCAATAAATTAACAGGATCAAGATATACAGAAAACCAACGTAATTCCTCAATCTCATGATCCCGCTTTACTTTGATTACTCACAATTTAACATTCTAATTCCAGAACTCAATTGTTTCCAAGTGTATTGTACCATACTACACAATAACAGCACCACATTATATAGATTCATGGACTTTCATCCACTTGCCTCGAGTCCTAGGGTTCAACAGCTAGAGAGTTCGGTTTGGTGATGCGGCCTGACGGCGGCGAAGACAAGCGGCGTCGACGGCGGCAGCTCACACGCACGGCAGAGGGCGGTCTCCTCTTCCTCTGGCCGTTCACTCCTCTGCTGTTCACTCACAATTTCTCTCGCTCAAACCCTCTCTTTCTCTCTCAAGTTTCGCTCACTCTCACGAGCACAAGACCACTGGTTTTACTAAAACCAGTTAAACGAAAGATATGCATGTCTCGGTGGATGCAAGGGAAATGGACAGCTGGGCTGGACGTGTCTTCAGCATGTCTTCCCTTACATTTTCGCTGGCTACCCATACACCAGCTACGTGTCATCATTCAGCCATGCTTTAGTCAACTTTTCTTTCATTTAGTTGACTTAATTGTCGACTATTAATGGGTCTTCGGATTATATTGGGTTAGTAAGTTAATGGACGTACAGTCCCTCCATAACAAAGCCCAAATAAATAAATAAAAACTGATCCTTAAACTTGCACAAATGTGGAGCATTCTCGGTCCCATGGTCTTGGTGTTTCAATTTCTTTTCTTATCTCATGTGCACTCAAGTGATATAATTGTGTCGAGTCGTAAAAAGGAACATATATATATATATCGATAGTCTATTCAACGATCGGACTCTCAACAAACATGAGATATCGGTCCATCGATGGAATCAAACAATGCTCATACAAAATACTAATAATACCATTTGGCGATACTTTTATTGATCAGTCACTGCCGTCGTACATCACGGTTTATGAAATTCTCGGGTGCCACAGTGGCACCCCTGAACGACCCCCGATCCGCTAAGGTCGCCACAGTCCACTTGCATTTCTCTTGACCTGATAATATATTACTCCGATACCAAAGAATTATAATAAGTCTATAAGTTCTTGGGGTTTATATCTTTTATATTGGTCTCGACGCAGTTTATATAGCAGAAGCACATCCATCAACTTCCCTTTCACAAATTAAAACGACGCACACCTACTAAACATTTTATAAGTTAAAGCCGAACACCTTTATTTACATAAACCAGATGGACATCTTTAGTCGGTACATCAAAAACGCCACCATTTTCTATACCCGGCTACTTTCTAAAAGATACCCGACAATTACAACGACTATAAACATAAGTCCATCAAAGAGTGTCGGCGTCCAAAAATGATTCTTCTGCAGACCTCAACTCTCGATCATATCCATCCATCTGGTCCATCAGCTGGTGGCGATGGCAACAGCCCTAGCGAGCGTCCATCTCAGTGAACAAAAACAACAATGTACTCATGCAAAATGGGGCAGCGGAGAGACCAACATCGAACACCACAACAACTCTCACTCGTTTGAATGACAACCCACGCACCTCGGGGTGTTGGTACTCCGACCGTTCCCATTGGAGGTCGACTGGAAGTTTGTAGAATGAACCGGGAGTTGCAAGTAGCAGAGGAATTTCTTCTAATATGAAATGTTAGTCCCCAAAAAGGGTAAGTACAACCATCCAGCAGTTGAAGATCTACTAAGCTATACTATGCAAGCCATCACAATCCAAGTCCATGCAAGATAGATAAAACGAGTAGTCAAAAGAATGAGTGTGCATCAAATCAGTAAAACTTTTGAAAGCAATGGCAAATGCAGTTTACAAATCAGAATGCATCATTTCAGTCTCACACAGGTCCTAATTATAGGGCAAAACCATAACGACACGTCCCATACCATGCCGTATAATTTAGTCCTACAATTAGGCGCGGTTATTAGCAGGATCGTTATTTTTAGAAAAACT